>NW_022111320.1:30039064-30043429 GCF_000313985.2 Echinops telfairi
TTAGGTTATAGCACTGCTGACACTACTGGGGAGTGGTGATTTTCTAGCTTCCCTGTTCCCAACCCTGTGAGGGCATCTTAATACCAGTCTATTTTATCTAGAAGGCCTGATGGGGCTGTGGTTAAAGCCGTCACCTGTTAACCAATTGAGCAATGGTTCAATCACACCAGCCAAGCCATGGAGTAAAGATGTGGCAGTCTGCTGCTACAAGAATCACAGCCTTGGGAATATTTTGAGTAGCTCTACTCTATTTGACAGTCACTTTGAGGGTAATGTTCTATTTCGTGATTTCTATATTTATCCCTGGAAAAGGACATCCTGCTTGGTCAAGGGGAAGGTCGGTGAAGAAGAGAAAGACACTCCAGGAGATGGACTGACTGACATGGTGGCTGGAATGATGGGGTCTAACATGGCAGCAGGTGTGGGAGGGCATGGAACGGGGCAGTGTTTCATTCTATTGCACACAGGTTATACATGGGTTGGAACTAAGTCAAGGATACCTCATAACACCAACATATTTATCTAGAACTATATTTAAAGAACAATGGAAATTAACAAGGAGTCTTGGTAAAGTAGTACCTTGTATGTTGGCCTGATAACCTCAAGGTCAACAATTTTAATCCACCATTATCGCTGAGGGAGAAAATGAGGTTGGGTTTGATCAAGTTCAATGTAGCCGAGAGGAATTACTGAGAGCCAAATGAAGGTTAAACATAATAGTGGGACAGGAGGAAAGTAAAAGGAAATAGAGGAAAGAACTAGGCGGCAAAAGATATTTAAAGAGATATAAATATAGGCATGCACATATGTAAATATATTAATATATAACAATAGGGATATAGTTCTATGTACCTATATTTATGTGTTAAGCATTAAGGTAGCAGATGGGCATTGGGTCTCTACTCAAGTCCTCCCTTAATGTAAGAACACTTTGTTCTAATAACCTGGCATTCTGTGGTGTTCACTTTCCTGACAGGATCACTAAAGACAAAATGGGTTCATAAGCAAATGCAAATGTGGTGAAGAAAGCTGATGGTGAACCACTATTAAAAGAGATAGCATCTGGGGTCTTAAAGGCTTGAAGTTAAACAAGTGGCCATCTAGCAGGGAAGCAACATAGTCCACATGGAAGAAGCACAGCAGCCTGTGTGATCATGAGGTGTCAATGGGATCAGGTATCAGGCGTCAGAAGACCCCAAACAAACAATTACATCAATGTGAATGAGGGGGGTCTGGAGTGGAGACTCAAAGCCCTCAGTAGACAAGAGGACCTCGTGCTTCCCCTAACCCCCACTAGCATGGCCCCAGTTCTGCCTTACAAATCCAGCTAGACTGGAGTATGGACACTGGGACAGATAAGAGCTCTCAACACACAAATCCTGGACAGATAAAGCCCTGAGGAACAGTAATGAGAGTGGCAATGCCATGAGGGCAGGAGGAAGCTGGGGAGGAAGGGGAAGAGGGGGAAACCGATTGCAATGATTGAAGTATAACTGCCCCCTCTCCCCCGCCTCAGGGGGTCAAACAACGGAAACCTGGGTGAAGGGAGTCAGCTAATGGTATAAGATTTGAAGATAATTGATAGTTTATCAAAGGTTCGCCACAAGGGTGGAGAGTGAGGGAAAAAAGAGGAGCTGATACCAAGGGTTCAAGTAGAAAGAAAATGTTTTGAAAGTGATGATGGCAACATATTTACAAATGTACTTGATACAATTGATGTAGGGATTGTGATAAGAGCTGTAATATCCCCCAATAAAATTATTTGTACATAAAAAAAATATTGACAGCCTCTGAAACCCAAAGAGGCAGTTATAGGACATCCTCTAGAGTCCCTGTGCGTTGAAGCTGGCTTGATGGCAGTGGGTTCCTTGGTTGGGAATTGAACATCGAGCCACCTGGAAGATTCAAGGTTGGTCTTCTCTCGGTGGATTTCATCATAATGATGGTTTGAATGTTTGCAACAATAACAGAATACATGTGGAGCATTTTGTGAATTTGAATGTCAAGTCTGGACAGTTTGCTCATGTCAAGTGATGCAAGGGCTTTGGGTAATAGGGAATTGCTACTTGGGGTGGACTGAGGCTATGTATCAACTAGCCAATTTAGAGAAGATATTCTTAGGCTGATGGATCAAAGGATAATAATTTCATGTACATCCATCTTTAACAAATAACTCTAGCGTTCTTCAGAGAGCACTGATAATTAGATTGATAAGTTTAGAAATAGAAATTTGGAAATTTGGCTCCATAATGCCAGTCCTTTTAAATCTGAAAGCTTTCAGTATGTACATAGTATTCCTATAATTAAAACCATGCTGAGGTAGTGGTTATTTTATTTTGAATATTTAAGCTATTTCAAATAAAATCTTTGGGCTATGTACATAAATAACTTGATTAGAGGTGATGGTGTAAATCAATCCATCAGACTAAGTCAAAACAGAAGTCATCTCACTGTCAGTCTCTCCTAAACACAAAGAATTTCCAGAAGTCAAGAGATGTACAATCAGAGAAGCTGGCTTACATGAAGAAGAATGTGGCTTCAGGTTTGGAGGAAGGCTTATTAAATAGCCCATGATATGCAGATGATACAACCTTGCTTGCTGAAAATGAAGACTTGGAGCACTTGCTGATGAAGATCAAGGATTACAGCCTGCTGTATGAATTAAAGAAGACCCAAATCCTCACAACTGAACCACTAGGTCACATCATGATAAGTGGAGAAAAGGTTGATGTTGTCAAGGATTTTGTCTTACTTGGATCCACAATCAGTGCTCATGAAAGAGATCAAAAGAAGCATTACATTAGGCAAATCTGCTGCACAAGACCTTTACAGAGCATTAAAAAGCAAGGATGTTACTTTGAGGACTAAGGTGCGCCTCAGCCCAGCCATGGTATTTTCCATCACCTGTCATATGCATTGAAAGTTGGACATGGAATACATAAGACTGAAGACAAACCTGTGCATTTGAACTGTGGTGCTGGGGAAGAATCGTGAAAGTCCCGTGGACGGCTAAAAAGACAGACCAAACTGTGTTGGGAGAAGTACGGCCAGAGTGCTCTTTGGAGGCAAGGATGGCAAGACTTCGTGTTACGTACTTTGAATATATTGTCTGAAGAGAGCAGTCCATGGAGAAGGACATCATGGTTGGTAAAAAGGAGAGGTGATCCAGGAGAGGAAAGCCTTGAAGGGTTGACACAGTGTCTCCAACAATGGGCTCAGGCATAGGAACAATTGTGATGATGGCGCAGGACCGGGCAGTGTTTCATTCTGTTGTGCACAGGTTGTCACTATGTGTCATAACCAACCTTACGGCACCTAACAGACACAAGAACAAGTGATGAATGTATGCTATGTCATACTGTTTCAAATATATCAAAAACAACTATGCTATTTCCAATCACTGCAGATGATTCAGTTCCATTCAACAGGCAAGGTTGAGAGGCCACCACATGATAAGCTATAGGTGTTGGGGATTGAAAGTTGAATAAACCATGGCTCTTGTCCCCAATAAGGTTAACATCTTTTGGTTTAGGGAACTTACACTAAGATAAAGGAAGCAAAATGCACCTGGAGGGCAATATGCAAAAGGATGGCAGTGAACCAGCCCTCAAGGAACTCAGAATTGAGAATTCAGATTGTGGAGAAATAGAAACACAGAGAACCAGCAATATAGCAGTATGCTAGGGATACTGAGAACACATTTTAAAAGTTCGGTTATGAAATAAATGATGATGGGTTCCAAGTTGAGCAGGGTAGGCATCAGAGAAAAGGTAAAGCATTAAGAATGTATCGACATCAGAGATGAAAGAAGGCATTCTAGGAGGTCACAGTCAATGGGAAATTTCCAGGAAAGAAATATACACAATTTTGTAGAGACTAAAGTTAAAAGGGAAAGCAATGAGCTAGATACGATCACTCAAAGGACTTGAGTGATCAAATAAAAAACATTCATGGTGGACCTGTTGTTATTGATTACTGTCAAGTCATTGAACTCATGTACACTGAGTAGGACTTCTCCATAGTGTTCAAAATATCGTCAGGCTTGTGATCCAAGAATCCCTGGATGAGATAAAGCCACAAATTAGTAGCTAGCAGTTGAGCAGCTTAACCACTTGTACCACCCAGATGCAGGTCAGAGAGTTGGACAATGAGCCAAGGATCAGTGTTGCTGCATCCTTTCATTAAAAATGACCTACACACACACACACACACACACACACACACACACACGTGTGTGTATGCACATGCACGCACACACCCCACCCACACACACATACACACTTCAGTTCTTGGGTTACCAAGGCATAAATGCCTGATTCTATGTTGGAAAATCAAATTCTTGCTTGTCTTCAAAATATTATTTGC
>NW_022111320.1:30044253-30056914 GCF_000313985.2 Echinops telfairi
TGGCACAATTAACTAACTCAGGTAGCTAAGCTTATTTAGGAAAGGCACACAATTAGGCTTTAAAACATATTGATTTTAATCATTGTTTCTACACAGGTGATACAAATAACAATGTCTTCAGCTTACATTTAGAAGAGGAAATTTCCGTTCTAGAATCCTTAGTTGGGAATCTCCTAATTGCATTTTAAAAACCTAGAACGTGTTCTCCAGCCCCAACTGTTCACTCCTTTTCAAAGATCCTTCCATAAATGAAACTAAGAGCCTGATTTTCTTTAGGATGATGGGATTAACTATTTACGAGCATAACAACAGGTCAAAGAGCAATCTACATTACATACCAGAGAAATGCAATTCAATAACAGTGTTTGACATTTTTCTTTGATGTGACAGACGTAACACAGCATTATCTGAGACAATTATTGACCTTGGTCAGAATGTTTCTGGTGCAAACATACTCTGACACTACTAGGCGATTGAGCAGCAGCAATCGCAAATTCAAGGTGCTAGAAGAGGGCCCGGAGAGCAAAGGAAGCCTTTACCCGGGGTCTTGCTGTCTGGTTGCAGCACCTTATAAGAATGCACTTCATAAAGGCAACATGAAAGCCAGTTGCTTTTTTTTCCCATTCTTCGGTTCTTCAAAGAAGAAAAAAATCGTACCATGTCTACTGTTAAACGATTGACCAAGTTAGTCACCTACTGCGTGTCAAAATGAAAAACTTTTCACAATTCAGATTTTTTTTTTTAAATCAGTCCTCTCTACAAATAGAATGAAAAAAGAAATAATAGAGATTCAAGTAGATTACTCTGGTCATTTGAATCCTTGCTGTCTGAATGTTTTTCCAAACCACAGTACTCTTCTGAGTGAATGAGCTGATATGAAGTACATACTGTCTCCCTCATTCTACCTAGAAGGCTGATGCATCATCCAGAAAATCTGTGATCCTAACTGTGAAGCCAGTATACGAAATATTTAGAAATGGGCTTCTGACCCAAGTCTGACTTTTTCTTGCCTTACAGACTATTTATCTACCTATCGTATATACTCGAGTATAAGCTGACCCGAATATCAGTCGAGACACCTAATTTTACCACAAAAGCTGCATTAAAAATGTGCTGAAAAACCTGACTTATACACGAGTATATATGGTATCTGTCTATCTATATTATTCATCAGCTCCCTTTAAAATTAGCACCAAAAGAATGAATTAACACCTCTGCCATCACCCTGTCCTTTTTTCTCTCTTCTTTACTACTCCTCCCTATAATTTACTACTACGAAGATTCAGTTCATTTTCCCTGTAGCTTTGGCATCTCTTTATGGTTGCCACACTATTAAACCATCTCACACTGTTAGAGGCAAAAGAGCATGTTCCTGTGTTACTAAATCAAATAAAGTCCAATGCCAGCACAGAGTGAGAACCTGTCCCATTTAAGATCATACATGTAACAGATGACTTGTTGGAGAAATCACTTGTGTAGCAATTCCTTCCAGGGCCTTAACCCAATTTCCATTTTGCCTGGGAAACCATTATAGAAGTTAGATGATCCAATGAGTCAAATTGAAGTCAAGGAGCTATATTCCAAATGATACATGCACAAGATTAATAAGACTTTAGAAATATAGCTGTTAATTGCAAATCATCAAACCATACTACATAAAGATTACTATGTGAGATATATAATTGAGTTAATCAGAACATAACATAAAAGCGCTATTTTGCTTTTCACCATTAATCTTTCTATTGGATGAGATGAAAAAAAGCCAGAGGAACCTACTTGGTTTAATCTGGAGATCATCTCTAGATAAATTTCCGATCAAATTTACTCTCAGGGAAAGCACCTTTCCAGAATAGCTAAAACCAACAAAGGACAACCTGGTACCCAGTCCACCCAACCCACTAACAGAAAAAGCCTAGGCACTAGAGCAGAGTCTATGCTTCACCTGATGGCTGACTCAAAGCCAGCGAGAGGCAGCGCACTCTACGTCCCTTTACCTCTTCCCCTTTGCAGTCCATGTATACGAACCCTGATTTATACTGTGATGAGCCAGCTCCATTTGAATAGAGCCCTGCATCCTTTCTCACACCTTCCTGGTCATCAGTTCATGCTTCCTTTCTTGTGCTGTTATTTGCATCGGCTTTCAATTAACTAGCAGGTTTGGGGTTAAGTCGGGTTTGCCCCTAAATCTCCACCTTTTGTCTCACAGGTAGGTTATCTCACACCACCTTACTTTACCCAAATCTGAAAGGTCATTCCCCTGGGACTCCTTCAGGTATTCCAAGGTCAGAGGAGTTATTTCTCACTTTCTCTTTTTTCCTTCTCCTTCTTAATGAATAAAGAAAGATTGGTTTCCTGGGATTTTGTCACCAGAATGGCTATTACCTAACGAAACCAAGAAAACATATTCGGTCAGAGGTTTTTGTTTTTGCTTTCTTTTAGGGGGCAGTCCCTTTCCTATGAGTTTTAAACATTTATCTCCCAACTTTGAAAAAGGAAACACAAAGTGATTCTATTACTTCAGTGGATGCTGTTGACCTTTCTAAGCATGCCTAATGTCAGTCTGGTAGGTAGTTTGGGGAATTGATGGCAATCCTGTTTACCTGGCTCCCCAGCCACTCACCATCATGTCAGCTACTAGCCAACATTTCCTGCCCAAGGCGTGATGGGAATGTCTGGCAATAAGAGTGATCTGCTGGTGTAAACACTGCTCCCATGTCAGTCCAACCCCAGGCCAAAATATGCCCCTTCCTTACTATATAAGGAACCCCTGCTACCTCCTTAATGGAATAATTAAAACAATAATTCTAGTGGCCTGCTAGTCCCATAGCTTTAACTACTTCTCTGGCAACGTTCACATTAACCTAGATGCTCTTCATCCTCCTTTCAGTTTTTTAAGATCAGATATATTTGCTAGTGGCGTTACGTTGCCTCCTGCTTAGGTAACAAAAGCTCTGTGACATCAGGACTAGACCAAACTAGGAGGTGACAGTTCCATCGGTAATTCTGTTCTTAAGAAATTGAAGACAGTTGTAACGCCACCAAGGTTTATAAAGCTAAATATATATATAATAAACAGCTTTGGGAATAAAATGAAAGCATAAACACAATATATTTTCAACTTCAGTATACAATTTAAAAGGTAACAACTACCATGAGAGGTGGTGAGGAACACTGCAGAAATTCAAAAGCACTAAGTCAAGAACAGAATCCTCAACATAAATTGTTGATGCACCTATTTTCATACTTCTGCATAAGCTCTGGATCCATGGTTTCATAATTTGTGAATGCTTCTTCTCCTTACCCTAATAAGATGCTAATTATAGAGTCCACTACACCAACAGGGCTTCTTGTGTAGTGGATACATATTCCATCCCTTAGCATTTATTGAGCACCTACCATGTACTGGCAATCACTATGAAAGTGCCTGAGTATAGAACAAAACAGAATAGCAAAAAGATCTGCCATCCTAAGATCAAAATTAAGATTGCTTTCGAAAGTTCCCATACTCAGAAAAAGACCGATTCTTCGATAGTCATAGTTAGAACTATCCACCAGAACTGGGTTTAAACTTATTTCATCAATAAATGACAAGCCTGGAAACCAATCCAGCAATGACAGCCCTTGGTTTGTTTACCTGGTTCTCTCTGTCTGATCCCTCTTTAAAAGAAGGCTCCCGTTCCTCCCTCCTGCCACCTCGCCAGCGTTTATGTCACTACCTGTTACATGGTTATACTTAGTGAATATTATTTACTGATTGAGGAAAGCAGTTAGCTCAAACTAAGCCTCACCAATTGGAGAATTAAAAATGTTAACACTACATTTTCCGAACTATCACACTTTGAAACGACCACGCTTGTTAAATTGAAGTTCGTGTTCGCTGCTGAAATTAGGCGATGCTGAGGATGTGAGCTGTAGTGGTTAAGTTTCATCCCCAAGATTAGCTGTTTGGGGTTCCAGTCTCTTCTGAAGTGTCTCTAAAAAGCTTTACATTTCCTTAAAATTGCACCCCTCTCAGTGTTCCAGCAGCAGATAAGGCAGACACATATATTTACATGATCAATCTGTGAGAAGTGATTGCCTTATTTACCCTGGTCCATTTATGTGCAACAGCGTTATGAAACTACTCTCTCACCCATCCATCAAACTTCTATTATGTGAAGTGCAACTGTTATTTCACAAAGGGACCACAAGGAGAGTCCATGTTTTATATGTTGTTGCCTCAGCAGTTTGAGACATGCATCCAAATTTGACTTTTAGATTCAGAGAGAAAGCGAGGCACTGGGGAAACAACTGGCAAATATTAAACTGTCTCCCAAGGCCAGATACTCTGCTGAATATATTCTGCTTACATTGTAATATGCATATTCAAGCTTCTTTATTTGGTCATTCATTAATTCATTCAAGCGTTGATGTTTACACAGCAGTTGTGACGTCAGATACTATGCCAAGCACTAATATAACACAGTGAACAAGTTGGGTGCCGTGAAGAGATGCATCTACTTGTATTATAATGACCCCTGAAGGCCTTATCATTATCCCCCATCTTCCAGATAAGGAAACAGGCTCACAGACCTTGAACACTTGTACAAGTCCTGGAATTTATAAACTTCAGAGCCCGAATTCAAATCACACAGGCTGTTCTGACTGCAAAATCTGAGCCTTCGTTAGAATAAACTCACAGCCTCTAAGCTTCCAGCAAGCATGCATTCTTCAAGACACAAGCTAACTACTACTTTCTCAAGTTATTCACTCATGAAATCTTTGAAGGCTTCTAATGTTTGAAGAGAGGTCACTTGTAGGAAGCCTGGGTTTTTGAAAGACACCAGTCATTGAGAAACTTCCTCTGCAGGACATTTTCTCTATTTCTTATAACAGCTTATAGCTTCCAATAATCTCTTTCCATCTCACTTCTTGGACCCCACACAATGAGCACTATGTTCATGCCCTCCTTCCTGTGTTAGCCTATGTCCTTAGCCTTAACGGAGACTGAGCTCCTTGTGCCAGGATCTGGAAATGCAGGGAGTCTTGCTCCATCATTCTATAATGCTGTAGTATGCCCCTGTATGCAGGTCTAACCCTGTATTTGGAAAATCAACCAACCACCATTGCCAATAACGAACCCCTTAAGAATCATCCGTGGATTTTGGTCCAAGACATGGATGTCTCTATCTCCCATAACAAAACTCACCAATTGGTGCTAATTCACAAATTTCTAAATACTAATTTTTGGCAAAGTACTGTCCTGCAGAATATGTTCATCCACAAGAAGCTCCGTCATCAGAACCCCAGCGCGCTTTACTGTAAGGTGAAGACAAGTCACCCTTTGTGAAATCAGAAAACAAAAAGTGAAAAAAAAATTCTACTCATTACATTCCAAACCCACCTTCAAAATGTACACATTGGCTGTATAAATGAGCAGGAAACAGAAAAATTAGATGCTTTTAAGTTAAGAAGTATGAGACCTACAAACCAAGGTTTTCCCCTAAGGCAATTATCAGTCATTGCCAGAAGCTGAGACTATGGGGACATGTCATCATTCAGCCATATTTTCACTGACATCACCAAGGACCATCACCCCAGCCCAACCAACATGGCCACAGTGCTTGCTGATATCCACTCAAGGATGACATGTGACTGTATCCTAAGACCCTGCTCCTGTGACCCCTTTCCCAACTCTACATGCACAACTCCTTGTTAATGACCAGGATATTCATAAGTCCCCTCGGGATAGGAGAGTTCTTGAACTTCCGAAAGAGGTAGAATGGTGAGAAATATGCCCTGGGCAACAAAACCAGAACTAGATGGAACCATCTCAACACCCACCCCTTTCAAACCAAGATAATGTTTACCCTCCGGGTCATTTTTAATCTCACATGTGAATCAGTCTTAAAAATAATTTCATTGATCATCAAACCTCCTTAAAACATTTACCGTCCTTCTTCATATTTATGTGTCCAATAACCTTCTCCTCCTCACTCACCGATGGCTCCCTCTCAACTGCTAGATACACAGCTTCAATCCGTGGACTCATGCCACCATATTACCTCCTCTCTAAGGTCCTGCTCTTCTATTTCTTTGTCAACAGGACACCATTTCCCCAATTCTTTAGTTCTTGGTCTTCCATGCTAATCTTTCTCCTCCCCTCCTCTTGTGACTCTGCAATGGTGCTTGATTCAAAGTAAAACCTGAACAATTTGGTACAGCTCAAAAGGACTAAGCAAGTAGATACATCCACAAACATGAATCCCACCAAAAAGACTTAGCTCTTAGGAAGAGATTTCAATTGTACTGACCAAATATAAAAGTCAAACAGGTGAGTCCTCAATGGTAAAATAGATTAAAATACTGGAGTAATAACTGGATGATCTAGTTACACACACACATACACACACACACAAACCTGCAATTGAAGGGGGATGTGTAGAATTTTTTTTCCTTTTTAATGAATCTAAAAGCATCTAGGTTGCCAGTTTCCATTGGTCAAATTGACGAGAAAATTGCTCAATGCTCTATTTCACATTTCCTGGTAAACAGGGTAAAAGACATTCAGATGACTGAACAATTTCATAAAGTGACTAAAGTATATACATTATATCCAAGCCTTAATAAAATTTACATTTGTGCAAATGCCTTGCCTGCAGTGCTTGCATAATGACCTCTGCCAGCAGAGAAGAGTGAAAAGATAAATGCTACACCTCTTTCTCAGCAGCTGAAAGTTGGGCCAGACTCTCCTTAGGGGTTTTCTTGTTGCAGAATGAAGTCCAAACCTCTGAAAGGCAGCCTCATATCCCTCTAAGGCACCATTCCTAAACGTGCTTAAACCAAAAGAGTTATTTGATGATCTTCTAGGCCAGGAGTCAAGAAACTTTTTCCATAAGGGACCAGATCATAGATATTTTCAGCTCTGTGAACATACAGTGTTTCGCAATTATTCCACTCTGCCTTTGTAGTGTCGAAGAAGCCATACAGAACACATAAATGAAAGGGCATACCTGTATTCCAATAAAACAATATTTACAAAAACAAATAAGACCCAGATCTGACCCTGAGACCATAGTTCTCCAATTTCCAGTCCACTCTCAGGTTTACATCCCTGCCTGCCATTCAATAGAAAACGCAGTCAATCAATCTTTCATCATCGTAATTGTTATATTCATCCTGATCAGCATTCCCATTTCATCGATGAGGAAGGGCCCCGTGATAACGTGTTGAGTTGGGGGTGTTGAACTGGGATGCTGAGGATTTGTTCTCAAGTCCTGCTGCCTCTCAAACACCACATAGGCCGTACATACAACATCAACAATTATAATAGAATGCATCCTGCTGCTAATCACAAGGTAAACCGTTCAAACCCACCAAGCATCCCTTGATGGAAAGATGAGGCTGTTTGCACCCATAACGATTTATCATCCCTGAAACCCTAGACAGGGTCATTATGAGTTGGAACCAACTTGATGGCAATGGGTTTGGTTTTAAGAGTCATTCCATATCAGATTAGAATAATGACAAAAGGGGTAAAATTAAATTTAAAGGAATACCAACTAAAGACTCTCACCATTAACTGGTGCTTACAGGAAAGAAAGATCCCTATTGGGTGGTACATTTTAGGAAACACATAAGATCACATCCTAAGCCCATCCAGTGGTCAATGTGAGGGTGGGTATACACACATATGGGCGGTTTGGTGCCGTCCCCACCATTGTTGTGTTTGAGCTAATCAGTGCAGCCACTGCATCAATTGATCTAGTTCAGGGTCTTCCACTCCCTGACCACCCCCCCACCCACCCCCGGCACCCCTACCCCCCACATACACACTTTACCAAACATGATGTCCTTCTCCAAGGACTGGTCTCTCCTAACAAATTACAGATTATAGATATCAACAAATACTCCTGGCTGCCTTCTCTGAACCAAAGTCTTTCTTTCCTATTTGATCATCTTTATTACATGAACTTCATTGCTGAGTTTGGCAGCCTTGAGTTCATACGGCAGAGTAATAGATACGGTGAGCTTTTGAATAACTATTTTCAAATGCTGTAAGTGCACTTCATATGTGAGTATTCCTGACCTTCGTCAGGTTAGGAAAATTCAGAACACCTGGCAGAAGCTGGTTCAAAAGCCTTAGACACACTCCAGTGGTATCCTTTTGTGCCGGCACAATTCACTCATTGGTAATAGGGTTTTTAAAATTCAAGTATTGCATTTACTCAGTCTTCATATATTTAAATTTTTGTGTAAAATAAAAATAATATGTTCAGTTAGTTAATATTTGTAATAATGACTATGGGTCCCTGGTAGTGCAGTGGTTCCACGATGCGCTGCAATCTGCAGGGTCGTCAGTTCAGAGACAAACAGTTACAGTCTCAGGAATCCACAGATGGTCACTACGAGTCCACGCTGACTCATTGGCAGTGATTTGGCTTTTAAGAGAAGACGTGTGTGCTAAAGCAGACACATTCCTCCTTCTTCCAAAGAATGAGGAAAAAATCCTCAGTTTTTTCACTAGATACCACTAATAATATGAGTAATATTTGAATTTAGCCAGATATGTGTGTGCACACGTGTATGGATTTTCTTTTGGGATGGTTCTTTTCAAAATGTATAGATTGACATAAACAAACGTAATGTTTGAGTTTTTAAACCCCACTGGATTTAATCCTACAGTTGTTGTTGTCGTTAAGTGCCATAGAGTGAGTTTCAACTTAGAGAGCCGCTCTACAGCACAAAAGGAAACACTGCAGTCCTCAGTGGCTATACTCGATCCAATTGTTGCAGCCATTGTGTCGATCCATTTCATTAAAGGTCCTTTTTCTTTTCATGGACTCTCTCTCTACTGAGCATGATGTCCTTCTCCCGGACATCCCCCTCTTGATAGTATGTCCAAAGTATGTCAGCTGAAGTCTTGATATTCCAGGCCTCTAAGGAGAATTCGGACTGTACTTCTTCCAAAACAGAATGCATGAGGTTCTGGGAGGTTGAGAAGATTCTATGCCAGATGCTTGTCCTATTCTGACGAATGTAACCATGATGTACTTCAAGACTCAACACGGTTGGCCCTACTCCAACATACATCCCTAAACATCCCTCATCTCTCTGGGACAGGGGCCGCCACTAGGCATTCCCACCACAGTTTTATCCACTCCTACATAGCACATAGCATTTATACAGTGCTGTCCTGTCTCGCTCTGGGACAGTGGTTCTCAACCTTCCTAAGGCATGACCCTTTCATACAGTTCCTCAGGTTGTGGTGACTGCCCATCCATAAAATCAATTTCATTGCTACTTTACAACTGTCATTTTGCTACTGTTATTAATCAGGTGACCCCTGTTGAGAGGGTTGTTCGTCCCTCCCAAAGGGGTCACGACCCACAGGTTGAGAACCACTGGTCTAGTGTAATTTCCTATGTAGCAGAGTCTGGAAAGCTACAAATTCCATTAGACTTCTTTGCAGTTAAGGTAGCTGGTGTAGCCTAGATTTTGCCAAGCAGCCGTACCTGTTGAGATGTTTGAAATTGGAAAAAAAAAAAATCACTGTTTCCAAATACTCACAGAATTGCTATGTGAGCTGTCCTTGAATCCCTGACCCCAGGTAAAGTAGAATGAAGCATTGCCGAGTCCCGAGCCATCCTCTCAATGACTGGGACAGTCAAGTCCATTGTTGCAGCCACTTGTCAATTTTGCTTGCCTTCCAGTACTGTTCTGGACAATATTCTGTGGTGAGCCATCGGTTTTCACTGGCTAATTTTCAGAAGTCATCAGACTGCTCTTCCTAGCCTGAGTTTATCAGAAGCTCTGCCCAAACCTGTCCATCCTGAGTAACCTTGCTGCCGTTTGAAATACTGATGCCACAGCTTCTGGCATGACGGCAACACACAAGTCACCACCGAGGGACAAACTGATAAACTAGCAGACAGGTGGTGGAGAACAACTAATATGCACAATTCTAAGCAGATCTAAAATGCAATACATTGCTCTAATATACTGGGCTTCACACAGTTTTGCAGCTACAGAAAAGTGCAAGATTTAAAAAGCCTTGGTTTATCTTTCTTTGTTCTGTGGCATAAAGGTAAACATAGCCCTTTTTGCACCTGAGTTTCTGTTAAAAAAATACAACACAAAACTATTCTAACAAGCCCATTTGCTACCAATCTACTTCCCAGATCAAATGCTTTAAAAAGGAAATATTAGGTAAATATGTTTTATACCTGTGTTTTTCTACCATGTAAAATGCATATTTTCACCCGGCACAGGCTTATGGCATTACCCCCAGTGGGCAAGCTTGCATTTCGGCCAGGGAAGGGATTTTGTCCAAAGGATTCCAGTTTCAGACTGTCTTCCGGGTCCTCGGCGTGGCTTCTTGGGTGGCAGCAACGCTTGGAGCTTCTCCATGTTGCGGCGGGGAAAGAATTCAGAGGCCAATGAATTCAGCAGCAAGCAAATCAAAGAGGTAGGGCCACATAGGCCACGGCACGCTCTGCTTCTCCCGTGGGTTCTCCTGCGTGCAGAGTGTAGTGCGACTTTCCAGGGTGTCAACTCTCCGTTGTAATTATGCAACCGCAGGAAAGTGGGTCAAAGCTCACCCGTGCCTTTCCATTCCCCGAACACTCTCTGCCTCGCAGGAAAGTGAAGACTCTCCGGGTTGTAGTATAGGGAAGGGGGGCAGGGGGAGCAGAGGTTAAAAAGAAAAGCAATACATTTCCCACCAAGCCCCTTCATAAATCTTCATCTTCTTTCCAACAAGATCTGGGAAAATCACAGTTTCACTTCAGGACAGGGATGCTCATTACCCAAGTTCAAAACCTATGAAAAATTACAGTGGAAAAATCATTCTCAATTGATTTATGGTTAAATTGAGAGAAGTGGAAGTGTGGGACCAATCACCCGCTTCTTTAATATCTTCCTATCTCACGCCCACTCTGAAAGTGTGGCTCCAATCTGCTTCTATAATTAGAGTACCAAAATACGAGGCATTAACACCTCCAACAGGTCATTAATCATCCCAGTTACCGTATGATGGAGGCCACAGCCATGGACCGGAGGCAGGGATGGACAAATAAAATAGTCATTGATCTCTATTTGAAGACTAGGGCACAGCCGTTCCCTCTGTGTGTCTGTTCGTTTCTCCCGCACTGACTTGCTCCATGGACCATCAATAACAAAGCCATTTGACGTTAACAGTCTGCAACAGTGATAGAAACTATGACCGTTTCCAAGCAATAAGCAAGCTAAGATCCATCTTTAGGTGCCTACACATGGGTACTTCTTTGTCCTCATTAAGTTGATTAAACAGCCACTTTTCATTGTCACCGACTGAGTCAATATGAAGACAGAAATTGATGTGTATGCACAAAATGAATCCACAAACCATCCACGGAAGCCACTTGAAGTCTACATGAATTGACATCTTTTTGTGGAGTGAAGGTTTATTAACAGAACTGTCTAGAGGTTGCGTGTTCTACATAATAGGTTAAAAAAAAAGGAGTAATTATAGGATCAAAATCAAACCAAATCGAAATGACTGCCATCGAGTCAGGGCTGACTCATGGCAACCCCCTGTGGGTTTCTGAGACTGTAACTGTTTGCAGGAGTGGCAAGCCCAGACTTTCTCCCAAGGAGCGACTGGTGGTTTTGAACAGCCAACCATGAGAATCGCAGCCCAATGCACAACCACTACAGACAGGTTTGTTTATATTTTAAAATAAACAAGGTTTCAATCTTATGATATGTTGAAATCATTCTGAGATTAGGAGTCTGCAAATATGTAATTAACATCAGCTCACCTACTTTGTACAATAAAATAAGAATAAATAAAAGACAAAATAAAATATCCGATCGTGATATTTCCCTCATCCATTCACTACAGATCACAATACTTGCCCATTCTTTATGAGGGTAAGATTGTGACAATGGTAGCATAGAAAACTTATACAGCAGTGTCACAAAGTTCAGAGCACTCTGCAAAGATAAGCTTTCAATCAGAGAAAAAAAGGACTAATATTAATGACCAGTGAAGAGTGAATCCTTGTTAGTGTGTGAGGAGTTTCCGAAAGTGTGTGGGAAAATTCCATTCTCTTTTCATTCTGTTTTTAGACACACTTTTGGAAGTTTCCTGTATATCTAACAAGTGGATACTTAAAAATCACTCCCAAATTATCTTGTGGAAAGCATTTGACACAGGGTAGTAGCGATGGTTGGACATGGTGGGTAGAACGTTTTGTTGTGGCTGTACAGTAATTTCATCCCATGGTAAGCCCATGTCTCTGAACGTGGATGCACAAACGGTTTCAACGACAAACTTCTGCATGCCTGTGCAGCTCTTCCTACAATACACTATTCAAAAGTATTTCAAAGCCGAATATTATACACTCATCCATTGATCTGGAGCCAAAGGGCGTGCTTACAAAACCCAATGTCCAGATCACTGCCCACATGCTACTGTGGACAGATGCCGTCCAGAGAGATAAATCAGCCCTGGAGATACTCACTACCTGATCCTTATGGGTAAACCTTCTTTCCCTCTCCTCCCATCACTAGGACCCATGGAAGGAAGGGGTTCTTGCATTTTTATTCTACCTTATAAGGTAACGATAGAACAGAGCTATTTGGCATAAAAAGTCACTAAGCAGAATCTGCCTCTGGTTTGGATATTCTTTTTTTTTTT
>NW_022111320.1:30058148-30059970 GCF_000313985.2 Echinops telfairi
ATGCTAATGGGACAAGAGGAAAGTAAAAGGAAATAGAGGAAAGAACTAGGAAGCAAAGGGCATTTATAGAGGTCTAAATACAGGCATGTACATATGTAAATATATTTATATAAGTTGGTGGGGAAATAGATCTACGTGGATATTTTTATAGGTTTAGTATTAAGGCAGCATGGACATTGGACCTCCACTCAAGTACTTACTCAATGCAAGAACACGTTGTTCAATTACATTGGAATTCCACGATGCACACCTTCCTGACATGATCCCTGAAGACAAATGTGTGCATAATCAAATGTAGTAAAGAAATATGATGGTGCCTGGCTATCAAAAGATGTAGCATCTGGGGTCTTAAAGCCTTGCAGATAAACAAGCAGCCATCTAGCTCAGAAGCAAGAAAGCCCACATGGATATTCTATATACTATTACTAACCTTGTTGTAAATCTGACAATTTTCTTTAGCGTTTCTTCCAGAACTGTCTAGCAGAACTGCTGCAAAAAAGAAATGTTCTATCATTTCGGCCCTAGTCGCATGTGGATGCAGAACACTGGAAATGTGGCTAGTGTAACTGAATAACTTAATGATTAAGTCTTCGATCATTTAAATAGAAGAGGCATAGAATCTTTTCCAAAACCCAATTTATTTTTGTCAGCCTCCTTGTAGGGCATTAAAAGTGATTTAGTCTTATGAATCTTGGTTTCCTTGTCAGCAAAATGATGGTAATAGTTCCAGCCATGCAAAGTTGTGGTGAGAACAAAAGATAATGTATTAAGTATTTAAAATAGGCACTTAGGATGTGACTAGTCAACATTATGTACCTACCTTGTTCCTACATCAGCACTGGACACCACTCCCTCAAGGAATCATTATCTGGTCTTGAATTTTGGCCTCAGGCACCTTTTCCAAGAAGTTCTAAGACACCTGCATTTGCTCTATTTAATGATTCAGAGTCCTTAGGCAGTACAATTGGTTAAGCACTCTACTATGACACAGAACGTTGGCAGTTCTCACTCATCCAGAGGCACCTGGAGACAAGGGCCTGACGATCTGCTTCCACAAAGCCACAGCCTTGAAAACTCTGAGGCACCGCTCTACTTTGCACACATGACGTCCAGAAGCAACTGAACGGGAATTTGTTTTGTTTTTAATGTATCCTCTTACAACACCTTGCTCTTCCTATTTACCACTAGATTTCAAGCATCAAAGCCTACAACACAACAACCCAAAGAAACCACAGAAGGGTCCGTCAAGCTGGTTCCGATGGTTTACTTCTCATAGGCTGTCCATAAATGTCTGGATGTTAGTGACCCACATGGTAGATGAGAAATGATTGAGTGGTAAGCAGATGTATGTATACTTTTTCATTTGTTTCTAACAGTTTGATTGGCACTTCATCCACATGGCATACAATTCAGTAACTCAGTCATATCAGTCAGTCATTACAACAATTAATTCTAGAACATTTTCTTCCTTGTATTAAGTTTTTCTATGTAATTATTTTTTAAATTGTTGCAAAAATAAACATTATATAATTCAACAACTACTAAATGTATAATTCAGTATAATACTCTTTGTGGTGTACAGCCATTATTTATATCCTTTTCCAAATTATTCCATCACTATTACATAAACTCAATGTCCCCTAAGCAAAACCCTTTCCTCCTTCACCCATGGTAACCATTGGTCAACTTTGATTTCTTTTCGTTTTTTAGTAGTTTTCTTGATATAATATTCACATATCACATGCTTCCATAGTTAAATTGCTCTTGAAAAGGAGTCCTATATACATCATCAAAATCAGTTCTAATGCTCCCTCGCCCCCCC
>NW_022111320.1:30060707-30066743 GCF_000313985.2 Echinops telfairi
ATATTTGGATTTTGTTATCGTCTTTGGATCACACAGGTGGGTGTGCTTCTTTGATGTGACCTTAGTTGATGCCGCACTTAGATGGCTATGTGTTTGATTGCAAGCCCTTAAGACCCCAGACACTATTCTAATTGATAGCCAGGCACCATCTGCTTTCTTCACCACACTGTGGGTTGGCACCCGTATCTTCAGTGATCTCTTCATGAAGACAAGTATTGAGCATGGCCATGTTGTATAGCATCAAGTGGATGGTCTTCTCCCTTTTTCCCTTTCTTGAAAGAGTGACTCCAGCCAATGTGAACTCTCCTCAATCAAGGTGATTCTTACAAGGGGCATATAAGGTGGGTGCATGTATGTTTCATGGCTGGTAGGCAGGCTTTCTACCTTTTTGTTTGGGAATTCGTCTGTAAGATTTGAGATATATGCATTCTTGTCACACAGAGAAACTACCGCTCGTTACTGAAATTAAGAGTCAAATGACACATCAAAGAGATTCACAATGAAAGTATGCTAAGTGGATCTATAAGGCCCAATGTGTGAAGAAGGAACCGAGTGAGGCCCAGAGTGCCTGTCTTGCATTCGCTTATTCATTCTTCCAGAAAGCAGCCTGTCCAGAATCTCTAGAAAATGATGGCAACAGCTCTGAGCTGCATGGATCCAGGAGATACCAGACCCTCACGTCTAGTCTACTTTAATGCCAATGGCAACACACTAACTGCATATTGGGAGTCCTGTTATGCTCAATAAAATCAAGTCTGATTGCATCATTCTTGGAGAGTTGGACTGCTAACTACAAGGTCATTGGTTCAAACCCACCAGTTGCTCTGAGGAAGAAAAATGAAACTACTTGCTCCTGTGAAAATTTGCAATCTGGGAAGCTTTTGTGGGTACAAGTTAGCTGAAGATATTGGGAGAATTCCTTAATGTCTTCATCTACCGCCTTAGTGGTCAGTATGTAAATTTGAATAATATTTGCATTATCTCATCTTCCTTGTAGCCTTTTGGATATTATCCTATTACAGACAGCATTGTATTTCAGAATAGATCTTGAAATGTTCTTTTTACAATGAATGAGGTACCATTCCTCTTCCATTTTTCATCCCTGGCATAGTAAACCATGTGATTGTCTGATTCATAGTGGCCAATATCAGTCTATTTCAGCTCACTAATACCTAGGATAGTGACTTGATGTGTTCCATACCATTTTTGATGATTTCCAATTTTCCTACATTCTATAGGTGGTCTGTAAGCCTGGAAAGGGAGGGAAATGGATTTCCCAGCAAGGCATGTAATCCTGCCAGCACCTCGATTGCAGCCCAATGAGACCAATGTGAAATCCCTAGCTTCCAGAACTGCGAGATAATACATTTGTGTTGTTTAAAACCCGTAATTTGTTACAATAATGAGAGAAAGCTGATTTATTGGTTTCCCCCCAATATATGAATGTATTCTTATGAAAACTTTCCTAAGCCGAAACAGCATACAGCAAAGAAGTGACCATTAATGTTTGAACATTCCCAGACTCAAATTATAACTTAGAAAATCTCATCGGATAATACAAAAAAACAAAATTAATACTAACCCAGTAAAACCAGGAATATTAAGATAACCTATATACAGACTAAGTCAAAAATATTGTAATTAGCACTTCTGCTGATATATACACAGGCTTATTCCAAACAAAACTTTTCTGAACATATCTTTGTGATTAGTGGATGGTAGCAAATTAATTATTATACCATATTATACTAACACACTTAATCTTAGTCTCATTAGAATGCTTACCAAAAAATAATACATTTTGAGCTGTGGGAAAAATTATTTTGAGGTTAGAGTTACTATCAAATTTTTAACAAATTCAGCAAATTTTCAGGAGGTTCTGTGTCATCCTCACAGTTGTTAAGGAAGGGAGAATGACCTCAAAGAATTTTCCAGAGACATAAGATCATCAACTTTGGCTGCTTCTACACTATAAACACAGAGGTGAGTGCTTTTGAAAGTGACCATAATTGCCTACCAAGCTGAAAATATTTACTCTTTGGTCTTTAACAGACAAAAGTCTATCAACCGCTGACCTAGATCAAGTGTTGGCCATTTGCCCCTTCCAAAGCCATCACTGTTATTCTTTAGACTGCTAGCCTCGTGGGGACAATTTAGAGACTCTCATGGAAGCATCCAACAATAACAGCTTGTGGATATAGACAGAAACACCTAAGACTGATTTTTTAATAATAATTTTAATTTAACCAGTGCTTTAGTTCAGAGAAACTCAATATACTTTGAACATTATCTCATTTTTCCTGGCAGTTTTTATTAGAAAAACAATTGGGAATAACCAATACATTAAAGACATCATTTAAATCATTTAAGATATCATCAAGGTCCTTTGTGCCTTCTTCCACTGTCAGTGTTTTGAGAATTAATTGCTCATTTGTGCACAGTACTATACAATGCAATTTAAAAAGACTAGTATTTGCCTTCTGGGAGCTTACACAACCGTAGACAGGTAAGGATGGCAGAGAAAGAATGCTCCTTCAGGGATACACTACACAAATCTATAAAACAAACAAACAAGTATTGTAATATGCTCATATAAGGTGAGTTCAGGTTTAGTGAAAAGGCAAATAAAGAAAGATTCAGACAAGGAACCCAGTTTCTCAACAAATGCTTTTAATGATTTAATGAAAGGTTGCCTAGAGATGAAGTGGTGGATGAAGTGATTAGGTTGACCCGAGCAGCAGTTCTAGGCATATGGCTTAATTAGGCTTAAAGGAGCTAACTAGATACAGGAATTTCCCAGGATCACTAGATTTAGCCTAAGGATTCTAACATCTAACAATGAAATGGAAGATAAAGTTCTACATTGGGGGAAGCAAACATGAAGCATAAATACCTTGATCTCCTAACCCACTCCTACAGCAGGCATCACTAGTTGATCACAGAATTCTTCTTTGCTAAGCACAGGCTTACAATTCCTAGCACAATAGCCCTTTGAGTATGTTCAGTACTGATGAGAAGCGGTTCTTTAAAAAAAAAAATCAAACCAGAAAAACACCACCTTTACTCTAGATCTTTATTCAATGGTGAATGAGAGTGAGTAGCTAGTTGCCATGACCCTTCTCTTCTACCCCCTCAAAAGTTGAAAATGATAACGTATACAGTATTCTTTGACATCCACTCCAAAGGAAGAACACCTGAATTAGAATCTCCAAAGGGAAAATTAAGAACTAGTCAGAGTGAAACCTGGAGTTGGCAGCAAGCACAAACAGATGCCAACGAGTAGACCCGAGGCCATTCCAAAGGAATTTGCGTGTGGTGGAATGTGCCCAGATCCCCTCTGGACTGAGGGTAGTTCACAGCTGCACCCCTCCCTCTCCTGGAATTGCCCTTGGTCAAAGGGAAAGACAGACATAACTGAGGTCACACCATCTCCCCAGCATCACTCTGTCTGAAGACTTGCCGCTGAGTAACAAAGCCTCAAACCTCCTGTCTCCATTTGGTATACTAAAGAACCATCAGGGTAAAATTCTCTCCTCGAATTTGCCAGAAGATTGATGAGCAACTGTGTCGCACCCCCACTACTTCCTTTGCCCAGTCATGTTTTTCACGAATGCTGTTCCAGTGACCACTCCTGCTAATCACCTTAGAACTGGTTTCCTGGGAAACCAAGTAAAGACAGAGTACTGTCTAAATGCTGGGTACAGTTAGATGCTTTTCCACACCTGCTCGCATCTAGGCCTCCCAACAACCAACAAGATCGTTAGTACCACAACCATTTGTTAGACAATTGATGCTCACAAAGATGACATCATACACATAAGGTAAGTATTAGAGGCAGGGATTGAACCCAGCTGGAGACTATCATTCAGATCAAGTAGCAATTGGCAAGGTCACAAGAAGTCCAGCTATTTGGATGCGCCTCCAAAGATCGAGATAAAAAAGATCAGAGGTGGGGTCCTGCCAGCAGGAAGAAAGGCCAAGAGATTGAGCTAATTGTGTGCGCGAGTAGAAGCACAAAGGACGGATACCCTGGGACTAGCAATGCTGGCCCTGGAGTCTCGATTAATTTTCTTACCTATGGGTAATCCTCAGCCTATGTTTGTGTACAAGAAACCAACAATAGTTTCTGACTGTAAAGGATTCCTGGCAGTGCTAATGGCTAGATGTTGGGCTGCTAACCACAAAGGTGGTGGTTCAAACCCACCATCTGCTCTTCAGGGGAAAGACGAGGCTGTCCTTGGTTCCTGTTGAGGAGTTACATTCTTGAAAACCCAGTATCAGGTCCCTATGGGTTGAAAATGGCCTCAATGGCCGTTGGTGAGCACACTTAAGGCAAACCAATCTTAAGGCATGCACTGTGCTCCTGGGTCTAGTATGCCAACTGTGTTGCCTACAAATACCAAGAGCATCCTGTTGTAGGTAAGTAGAATCATGGCTCAAAAGGCTCAAGTGACTGGTCCATGATCACACAGAACATGAATGGAAATATCATGGTTCAAACCCACTTGTTTCTGTTTCATCTAGAATGTGTCTAGTGTATGTATCACACACACAAATTATTCTTAAAGGAACTCTGGGACTCTAATAAGGGTGATAAAAACAGCTAACATATGAGGGGACATCAGACCATGTGGAAAGTTCTCATTATCTTCTAATTCCATTTCTCCACAAACTGAAGGCCCCTCACCACACATACTGAACACTCACTATGAGAGTTCGACCTCTAGAATCTTTACAACACTTTTTTGAAGTTGATATTATCATTACCCTTAGTTTACAGAAAGAAGCCCTGGAGGCATAGTGCTGTGAACTGCAAGGTCAACAACAAACAAATGAGGTATGGAGAGAGAAGCAGCTTGTCCCCAAACATATAGCTAATAAAGAGCAAGGCCCAGATTCAAGCCTAGCCACCTGTGGCAGTTACATAATCTCCGGTCAACTTGCGAAGGGGTGGAGTCTAGCCTGTCAAATGAGGTTAGAGTCAATGAGGTCTGTATGGGCATGGCCTTTTCCTGAGGATTCTGGGAACGCCTGTATTCCTCCCTGGAGATGGAAAACACTCTCTGCTTCACCTTCCTTGTAACAAAACACATGGAGCTACGCTAGAGCCCTGGAGCTGGAGGAGCCATGTGGAGACCCTGCCAGCATTGAGATCTTCCACTGCCACTGGATCCACAAGATTTTCCACAAACTGGCCTGTGATCTTCCTGTGTTCGGTATCATTGCAAGTCTGAAGAGGAATTAATAGATTGGTATCGGACATATGAACTTGATCTGGACTGGGCAGGGATGTTTTCTTAATATACAATTATTCTTTGATATAAAGCTCTTTCTTATACACATGAGTGTCTCTGGATTTGTTTCTCTAGTCAACCCCGACACACCATCTCTCTCTGGTGTCCTCACACTTTAGAACTATGCCACAGCACCAGAAGATAGGGTAGGGAATGTGGAGTTACATAACCCCTTAATGCAATAACGAGTACAAAGGTCACTGTAGGGTTGGTGAGATGAAACCGTAGAGCTGGCCCAACGCACTGAGATGAAAAAAACGGCAACAGACTAGAGCTATGACATGACGATAAAAATGAATGACTTTGCCCAGTTGATCTAGAGTAGATAATAAAATGTGAAGAGTGTTTTATATGTTCTAATTCTTTCCCACATATTATTATAGAACGTACATCAATTATAAAAGATTGGGTCAGGTCGACCATTCAGGATTGGCAAGAGATTAAGGTCTCATCTATGAAGGGAAGATAGTTAAACCCAAAGGAGATGGTTGCTGGTGGGGATCCTAAGGAAAGAGCATATAATCCCCTTTTCTGGATTGAGCCAGAAGTTCTGGTGGTGTAGTGGGCTATGCCTTAGGCCTCTACCAAGGTCCCTGGTGGGAACTCACTCCAAGATGAAGCTCTTTGCTCCCACAGGATTTACAGCCTCAGGAACCCACAATAGCAGTTCCATTCCTATAGATTGGAATCAACTTGATGGCAATGAGTTTGGTTTGGGCTTTTTCTGGGCAGATGGAGAGGA
>NW_022111320.1:30067147-30069012 GCF_000313985.2 Echinops telfairi
CGTGGGCGGCCCTGATCTTTGAGTCTCAACTTTCTCTTCCTGGTACTTCACTGGCAAGGAAGGAGACCGCATCCTACTAAGAGCACCTTTGCCATTTTCTGTTTTCTCCATCGGTCCTTTTCACTTCATTCTACTTCCTTCTCCAATGTCCATCACTCCCAGATTTTTTAATTCTCTCTCTCTCCCCTCCTGCCCTACTCCTGGAACACTTCTGAGCACAATCAAGCCCCAAGCCCAGAAGATTGTTGACTGCCTTCAAGTCATCTGACTCAGGTCAACACCCTCCACCATGGGAGAAGATGTTGCCTCGTCTGTGCCATCCCTGTGACTGGTTGCAGATCAAATCATTGTAACTCACCAGTTCCTGCCTGGCTAATACTCATGAAGAGATCTCCAAGTCTGTCTTCCTAGTCCATTTTCGTCCCGAAGCATCGGAGCAAGATGCTCACCTCCGCTCACGGATGGCTGGTAGCTATGCAAGGGATACACTGGCTGAGATGCAGCTCAAGTCTTCTCCTGTGGAAAGTGATCATTCTACCAGTGAAAGAGCACTGGGCCTGTACATGCATGCATGATAAAAATCATCCAGTGCTGTTGAGTAGATTCTGACTCATGGGAAACCCACAGTTTTTAGATTATGACTGCACTCCACAGGGTTTCCAATGGCTGTGGTCTTTCAGAAGCAGATCACCAGAGCTTTCTTTTATTTTTTCCTGCTTCTGTTCTCTTTTCTTTCTTTTTTTAAAATTAATACATCATTTTATTGGAGGGCTCTCAGAGCTCTTATAACAATCCACACATCAATTGTATCAAACACATTTATGCATATGTTGCCATCAACATTTTCAAACCATTTTTTTTCTGCTTGAACCCTTGGTATCATATCCTCTTTTTACCCTCACTCCCTACCGTCCCACCCGCAGGACCCCTTGATATATTATAAATTATTATTAGTTTCATATCTTATACCATCTGCTATGTCCCTTCGCCCATGTTTCTGTTGTTCATCCCCCTGAAGTTGGGGTGGTGGTGGGGGTTATATGTCAATCATTATAATTGGTTCCCCATTTCTCCTCCTAGACCCCCCAACCATCCCCCTACTCTCATGGTATAGCTACCCCCATTACTGTTCCTGAGGGGTTTATCTGTCCTGAATTCCCTGTGTTGTGTCGAGAACTCTTATCTGTACGAGAGTCCATGTTCCAGTCTAGCTGGATTTGTAAGGTAGAACTGGAGTCATGATAGAGGGATGGAGGAAGCATTAAAGAACTAGAACAGCACTTCTCAACCTTCTAATTCCACGACCCTTTAATACAAGTCCTCATGTTGTGTTGACCACCAACCATAAAATTATTTTTGTTACTACTTCATAACTGTAATTTTGCTACTGCTATGAATCAAGAAACCCCTGTGAAAGGGTCGTTTCAATCCCCAAAGCGGTCGTAACCCACAGGTTGAGAACCACTGAACTAGAGGAATGTTGTATGTTCCGTGGGTGCTCTGCTGCACACTGGCTGACTCGTTATTTCCTTCTGACCCTTCTGTGAGGGAAGGTCTAATTGTCTCTAGTTGGGCTTTAGGTCTCCACTCAGACCTCCCTCATTTGCATTGATATATTGGTTTGTTTTGGGTCTTCTTATGCCTGTCACCTGATCCCATTGACACCTCGTGATCACACAGGCCAGTGAGCTTCTTTCATCTGGGCTTTGTTGCTTCCCTGCTAGATGGCCACTTTTTAACTTCAAGCCCTTAAGACCCCAGATGCTATATCTTTTGATAGCCGGGCACCATCAGCTTTCTTCACCACATTTGCTTAACCACCCATTTTGTTTTCAAGCCCTTAAGACCCCAGATGCTATATCTTT
>NW_022111320.1:30069120-30071778 GCF_000313985.2 Echinops telfairi
GTACATAGATCTATTTCCCTATCCTTATATATAAATATATTTATGTATGTACATGCCTGTGTCTCCAGTGCTCTCCTCTGTAGCGCTGTGGGTCAGTGGGGGCCATTGTGTCTCGTGGTGGGGCCAGTCCCACGGTCCTCTCTGTGCATTGGCTGTTCTGAGCAGGAATGACATCCTCAAGGCTTAGTGGGACAGGATGCAGTCCACCAGTGGCACGATCGGTTAGCGCATGGTACTTATAACCCAGAGCTTTCTTCTGAGGCATCTCTGAATGGATGTCAACCACCAAACTTCCAGTGAACAGTTTCATGTTTAACTGTTTATATAACCCAGGGGCTCCTGCTTGTTTCTGAATAACCCCGCCCTCCCAAAATAACAAAGCGCTCTGACCTTGAGTCCATTTCGACTCATAGGCACCTGGCAGGGTAGAGTGGAACCGATCCATAGGGTGTTCAAGGGCAGATATGAGCCCTAGAGAAGCAGAGGGCAGCATCCTTTTCCCTGTAGTGTGGCTAGAACATTCAAGCTGCTGACCTTTGAATTAGTAGCTGAGTGCCAAAGCACTGAGCTCCCACCACCCCTCAGCCTATTACTCACCCACTGCCAGTGAGCTGAGGCGGATTCATAGCAACCCTGTATGGCAGTTCCCAAGCTACACATGTTCATGGAAGTAGGAAACCCTGATCCTTTCCTGAGGAGCAGCTGGCAGGTTTGAACCACCAAGCTTGCAGTTAGCAGTCCAATGCTTAACCTCTGACCATGTCACCATAGCACCTACCAAAAACCAAACCAGCAAGTAACTATAACTATTCCCCATCCCCACCCCCACCCCTACACAACTAATCTAAGAATTGGTGGGTCTTGTTTTTCTTCCATATTGATATTCATCTTTCCATTATCATGTTACTCCATTATTCATCAGCATGATCACTTGCCCTGGACCTTGCAGTCACCACCTTACACTATCTTGGTTGCCTATGAAGGCTACAGATACCTCAGCTGTCATTCGCATCCTCATGCTAATCCCATTCACTGGTGAATGAGCTCCAACACAGCTATACAAAGAAGTTCAAAGACTTACTTAGTTCTTATTAGCACCAAAAGGCCCCAGTCTCTTTGTACCTATTCCATCACTGTGTACACAAAAGGGCCCAAACTTATTTGGCCTATTGCCCCCTTTTCAGAAAAAAATAAAATAAGAAATGCAGTGCCTCCCTGGCAATTAACTTTTGTACAAACCCTTAATCCAGGATAAAGTATATGGCTTTTGCAGGCTCCCTGGGGGATTCCAGCATGCCTCAGTGGGTGGGACTGCCCACTTGGGAAACATTAAACCTTTACAGAAGGGAGACAACAAATACACTCGTGTGTTTATTCGTGCCAATATGTTTCCTAACTGAATTCATTGGGTTCCGGGATGGCAGTCATAGACATCTCTCTGCTCATACATGCCTGACGACACAGCATTATCAAAGAAAACTGGCAGATACCCGTGAGTGCCTTATAAATACAAGACACCGAGCCCCATTATTTCTGGGTCAGACCGCAATGGAATTGCCAGTTTCTTAAGTCAAGGTTTTGTTTCTGTTTTTCAAAGGGTATTCTATTATTATTATTAACTGGAAAGTCACCAATTGCCTAGAGGCAACTCAGTCTAGGTGCATGTGGCTCATTTGCCAACAGAAAATGCGAACATCTACTAAAATGGAAAGAACCACCGGACTGCCTGGCACCACCTGAAATGCCCACTAGGTGGTCCAGGTGACCTCAGTCCAATTTCCTAAGAGGATTTGGTTTAGTTGAAGGAGAAAATATAACAAGAGACAGGCTGGCCATAGGGTCCTTTCTAATAAAATCAATAGGATTAACCCAGGGTTACACTGTCTCAAAGGAAACTGTCAAATAATGAGCTTCCTATTGAACTGGAAGAAGGGACAGAAAGCTGTAACATTCAGAAATTGTATTGGGGGGGAGGTGCGGGGGCAGTGTCACATTGGGAGAGTAGCCTCAATGAAAACATTATTGTAGTAAAACAAAATTCATATACATATATTCCTTTTTGATGTCTGTAATCGAATATCGGATTGGCTTCTGATTTGTTTTGCAAGTTTGCATCAAAAGCACCGAACTCCCTGCCATCGAGTCGATTCTGCCTCGCAGTGTCCCTACTGGACGGGGTGCCACGGCCCCTGTGGTTTCTGAGACAGGAGCTCTTTATGGGAGAGAAAAACCTCATCTTTCTCCCTCAGAGTGGCTGGTGGTTTTGAACTGCTTCACTTTAGGGTTCTCACAGACCAAGTTGGAAACCGCTGCCACCAGGCTCCTCGAGTTTAGTGAAGACGTTATAGAAAATGCCTGACATGAAATAAAAGTGTCTCTTCCAGTCTAAGTGTTACAGAACTTATCAATGAAAATCATATAGGAAACACACCCCTTCATTTTCTTTCATAGCCTCACGAACCACTCATGCTCACCCCACATCACCCCTCCAGACATGTCCCTAAGCTTTGCCACAGAGCACACCCACCACCATGGGACAGAGAAACAGCAGAATGAATCATCAGTTCCCTACAGCCTCTCTCCAGTTAGATAATGAATTTGGACCACAGCTAATAGATCCAGCACCTTCTGCATTTAAAATTAACCCAGTATTTAAGT
>NW_022111320.1:30072154-30074131 GCF_000313985.2 Echinops telfairi
AAAAAAAGAACTACTCCTACTGGTATTGGCTTCAAAACATGAAAACAGCCAAGGCCGACAAAGGATTCTCTTTGCAAAGCCACTTGTCTTCCTGCCCCTTCCACTAAAACACAAACAAGGGTTCATAGTAATAGAGGCAGGTGGGCAACTCATCCCCAGGTGAGTTAGGAAACAACACAGTACTGCTAACTGGCTGAACTCACCCCACCCTGCCCCTGCCAGGGTTGATATTCAGCTGGGAGGTGATGGTACTGGAATCCTAAATGCTAAAAAATGAAAAAAGAGAGAAAGATCTCATTTAAACTTGTGAGTTCATTGGAAAATGGTTGCTCTCCTGAAGCCTTCCAGATGTTCCCCACCAGCCCCATTGCCCTTAGTTTCTCTCTCAGAACTCTCTGGACCTCCCCATGATGCAGGCAACGGAAATGTTAGCTGCCACATTGGTGGTCTCCAGACCCTGCTTGAGATTTAAGCCCAAGATCTTGGGAATGAGTGGTGCCTTGGCCTTACCCATCAATGAGGATTAAACATTCCTTCCTTCCCCATGTCTTCTCCTCATGGCTCACAAGTAAATGAATCCTGGAGATAGCTACCTCCTTTCTGGGCAAACCACCATTCCCCAGACCAACCCAATGAAGGTACAGGTGTCAAGCTATGAAGATAGGCATTAGTTTTATTTATTGTTTGCCAGGAGACTGTACAACACTCTCTCCTATGAGTGGAAGAAGCCAGGAATGGCCTAGATGCAGAAAGACCGTAGAAAGGTGATGAGCAATTGGTAAGAGTTTGATAAAATGTTCTAATATTTATCACACCAGAGAGGGTGGTAGGTAGGTTACAAAGAGCTGATATTCATATCTATCTCAGTACTCTAAAATATAGCCCCGTCATTTCCTAAATCCCTTGTCTACTAAACCCTTACTTTATGCATCGTCACTTAATATCTTGACCTCAAAGCCAACTTCACATCAACCCTATAGGGCAAAGTAGAACTTCCCCTCATGGGTTTTCCAAAATGGATTCTTTACAGTAGAAAGCGTTGTCTTTCTACCAAGGAGCAACTGGGATTCCGAACTACTGATCTTGTGGTTAGCAACCCAACACAAAACCTGTCACTCCACCAGGCTCCTCAATCAGAAAAGCCAGCACAAGCAATCCTCAGGCTAGCTAGTGAGTGCGTCTCAGGCTAGCTAGTGAGAACACCCCCTGGTGTTCATGAGGTGACGACTCCAAGATCTCTAAAGCCAATAATTTGTAAAACGATCTCCTCGTATAGGAAATATACCCCTAAAATAATATACAAGGCTGATATCCCGGTGACACTAGCCTTGAAAGAGCTAACATCGGGACTCTGTTGAGATGCAAAACACCAAACTCAAGCAGGATGGACCTACCAAAGAAGTTTCTGATGCCCGATGGGTCCTGTGTGAAAGACTCGCCTTGTGCTTTCCTTTCATGGGTCTGCTGCAGTACTTTCTCTGGGACCAATGCTTTCAAACTTCACCACAAGGACCAGATGAGCTGTTAACTATACCCCCTTGTCTAGACAATGTCCAGGCAGCCCGATGTCTAGTGAATTTTGAAACATCTTAAGCTGTTTTAAAGTCAACCTCCAGGGTAGGTACACGAAGGCTATAATAATGGTACTGCCTGCCTGTTGAATGAACCAATCGGTCCTGGAAGTAGAGCCAGAACATTCCTTAGAAGCAAGGATGGTAAACGCTTTACCTCACATACTTTGCATATGTTATAAGGTGAGACCAGTCGCTGGAAAAGGACACCATGCTTGGTCAAATAGAAAGTCTACCCCAAAGAGGAAGACCCTCAAGAAGATGGACTCACACAGTGGGCTTAAAGAGAACAATGACCCTACGATGGGGCAGGACCGGGCAATGCTTCCTCTGATGTGCCCAGGGTTACTCTTTTTTCAGAGCTGGTTTGTGGGCATCTAACAACACTACCTATTGTGCATGTTTC
>NW_022111320.1:30075183-30076830 GCF_000313985.2 Echinops telfairi
AATGTACAAATGTGCTTTACACAATTGATGTACGTATGGATTGTGATAAGCATTATATGAGCCCCTAATAAAATGATTTAAAAAATTAAAAGAAAAGAAAAAATAGAAAAAACCGGAACCCTGTGCTCATAAAAAGAACAGTAAGTAAACAACGACCTCCAATCTCCCTCCATGGAACTGTGAAAAGAAACAAATAATAAAAGCAGAAGCTTAATCATTTGTTACATAAAAATAAAAACATGGAAGCAGTCTTAGAAGAGAATCTACACTTATGGAATTAGAAGAACAGGAAATAGATCTGACAACCTGGAAAAAGCAACCTGAAACTGGCCTCCCCTCCCAATCATTCCCAGAAGCAGCCTCCAGGGAAATAAGACTTTCCCCAAATCAAGTTTGGCCTAAAATCTGCTATTTTTCTTCTAATGGGGCCAGAAATGCCCAGCTGAACAGTTTAGCTGCAGAAGAAATTTCTCATGCCCTGGCCAGAGCTGAAGGGCTTCAACTCATCTTCTCTTCTCTAGCCTTCAGGGACTTGAACCAAGAACATGCCATTTACTTTTATCAAGCAAACAGCATCCCTCTCTTCATTTCTGGTGTGAACAGCTCAAGGAGCTTTTCAATAGCAGAACAAAAGACAACATGCCCCTCTGATGGGAACAGTCAATATTTGGCGAAAGGTTAATATGTGACTCGAGTGGTCAAGGAAACGCTGAAGCTGCAAAGAGCAAGCGCTGCGGACTGCAGATATCATGCACAAAGCCCTCTCGGCCTTGAATGCACTGCCTTCATTTCAAGCAAACAACAGAACTGCCACTGTTCGCGAATATTAAAAGAGTAAATAATGACACCTTTAGAAATTCAGCAGGCTCTCCCACCCAGGGGCTTGAACATAAGCTGCCACGAAGCCATCCTACACAGATTGCAAGGAAATAAAATCACTGTTCACCCTAGCAGAATAAATCAGTAGGCAGTCCCCTAACTGGGTGGCTGAGGGGGAAGGAAAGTGGAATTTGTTAAGAGCTAAGACTGTGTTAAATTTAAATTAAAAGAAAGAAAGAAAACACACGCGTGCACATACAACAAAATGCCTCCTGGATCAATTCCTTCCCAGGTTCAAAGAAGGTTCTGGATCAGTTCTGCTAACTACCGTGGCTGAGAACTCTCCTGCCACAGCTACAAAATAGACTTCATCTTGATCCTCCCCCACCCCAAACGTGGAACTAACGCTTCCTGGGCCAGGATCAGAGGACCTTGGCATTGCAGTCCTCATCCCTCATGTTAAATACCGTACTTCCGTTATTGTGGTACTCCTCTTTACAGGATCCTGACACCTGTCTAGGGGGAAAAATGGCACCAGAGTTCCCTGGATGGTTCCAAAACTTAACACTCACCACCACTAAACAAAAGGTTGGAGGTTCACAGCCACCCAGACGTGGCCAGGAAGAGAGGCCATAGAAACCTACTGTGACACACATGAGCCACCATGTGCTGGAAGTGCTTTCAGAGCGCACTCAGTTCATTGAAACGGATTTCCGACAGTCTCAGAAAGGCACAAAGAGGAAAGGATTTATCTAGGACCTCATGGAATCCATAGGAAGTAAGATCTAATCTGGGTTCCCCCCACCCCCAATTCTTAATAAAAGGAGG
>NW_022111320.1:30076984-30088476 GCF_000313985.2 Echinops telfairi
TTATTATTATTATTATTATTAAGATAAGAAACCTATCATTCAAAGATATCTTCAGTAAAACCTAAACCCATTGCTATCACATCTAATTTGGACTCTTAGTGACCCCATACGACCGACTAGAACTGCCCCATAAGGTTTCTGAGGTTGCCAATTAGGACAGAAGCAGATAACCACATCCTTTCTCACACTTCTCACCAACTCCTTGATTAAAAGCCAATCTTCTTAACCATTGAGCCACCAGGCTTCTCGAGGTTTCTAAGAGGCATTCATAATGGTTAAAATAAACTTTATCCTATTAGATCGTGGCTATCTTAAAAATAAGAGTTCCCAATAAAATTTAAAATTGTATTTAAAATTCACACATCAGCATCAATTTTCACCAAGCTTTATTTCAAAAAGTTCATGCACCAAGGAAACCAGACCCATAGCCATGGGGTCAATTGCAACACAGGAGACCCTATGGAGAGCGGAGCAGGGCTGCCCGACAGGCAGGGCTTCCGACACTGTAAATCTTTTGACAATGGAAACAGAGAGCCCCATCTTTCCCCTGTAAAGTGGCTTGCAAGTTCGAACTGTTTGCTCTGCAGTGAGTAGCCCAATGCTTAATCCAAGGAGTCACCAGGACCCCTAAAACAAACCTATCAAATCAAATCAAACTCACTGTCATTGAGTCTATTCCGACTCACAGCCACCCAATAGGACTGATAGAACTGCCCCTGGGGCTTTCCGAGACTAGAAAGCCTCATCTTTCTTCCCTGAAGTAGCTCGTGGTTTTGAACTGCTATCCTTGTGGTTATCTGCCCAGCGAGTAACGACAACACCACGAGAGCTCCTCAAAATGTATAGCCTGATTACATTCCTGTGTTTCGCCATCTATCAACCCTCAAAGATGGGTCCGTTGAGACAAAGAGGTCCCTCCTTCATTCTCTTCCCACAGAAATACCCAGTCAATTCCTGCCTGTCACTTCAAACTCCCAAGTCAAATATGGCCGGCATGGCACTCTTGACCCCACCCAGCCCATTCCTTCAGTAGTTTGGTAACATCACAGAACATGGTACCACCTTCTTCTCAGGTGGTCAAGCCCAGGAATGCCTGTCCGCTTGGATTCTTCTCATTTGCTTTGCCACCACACACACTCTACCACTTCTGAAAGTTTGTCAAATCAAACACTCACATCTCAAACATGCATACTTCTTTCTAGCTCCCCTCCCAACCTCTTCTTTCAAACCACTACACTGCGGTGACAGTCTTTTCATTGGTCTTGTTTTCAATCTTACCCAGCCCCAATCCCATCCATTCTACACTTACCAGTGATGGTCTTCACACGCATGCACACACACACTTAGTTTATATGTGTTATGTATCATGGGCAATCTTCAGCTGGTACTAATGGCTAACTTCTTTAACTGCCAACCTAAAGGTATAAGTCTACCCAGAGGTGCCTTGAAAGAAATGCCTGGCGATCTGGTTTCTACAAAAGGAGCCATGGAAAATTCTATGGGGGATTGTGCTACTATGATGCAAATCGGGTTGCCATGAGTTAGAATTGACTCCATAACAAGTATTCTTTTGTTGTTTGGGATTTTTTGGAGCGTGCTTAAAATATATAACATTAGTTTGCAAAGCGCCCCCCCCCCCTTGAAATGGCCCTTTCATGGATTCTACTTCTTTTATAATAAAATGCCATGTCCTTATTACCACCTTTAAGACCCTATGTGAGAGGGAGGGTTTAAAAAAAAAAAGACCCTAGGTGAATGTATCCCTTCCTAACCCTGCACCCCCAGCTCATATTAACTCCTGCCTCTCCCTTCTCTCCACACCTTGACCTTCTTTGTATACCTTGAACCACTAAGTCCTTGCATGCCTTCAATATTAGCTATTTCCTGTATCTAGAACTTGTATTCTGTCTGATGGTATAATCAGTTTCATTTCACCCTTCCAGTCTCAACCCCCAGAGTCTTTGATGAATCATGCTTTCTCTCTCGTGCATCAGTTACTCCCTACTACAGGACAACCCTGGGTGTTTCATTCTTAGAACTCATCACACTCTAAAATAGCCTTGTTCAGATTTATTGACCGACTTATTTTCTTCTTTCTCCAATCCCACTCCCACCACCTTGAAATACAATCTTCTCAGGGGCGCATTTAATTTTGTTTTCTCAAGAGTGTTTAATAAACATTTATTGGGTAACGCTATATTTGTAGACAATTGTACTTTACAATTCTTAGACTTTTTTATTCACCATCTCCTCGTTTGGCATGAGCTAGCAATTGCTAAGAAAAGATTTTCTCAGTATACCGAGCAGCCACAGCCCCACCTCCAAACCTCTACCCACAAAAAGATCAGTCCCTACTGAGTCCATTCTGCATCGTGGGGCCTCATGTGTGTAAGTAGAAATGTGCTTCCAGGATATTCATCAGCACATCTATTGGAAGCAGACCTTGCTTGTGAGGTTCTCTAAGTGAAATTGAACCTTCAACTTTTTCATAAGAAGCCACAGGTGTTACCTGTTTGCATCCAGGTGCAAACAGAAGCACCCCTAATAAGAAGCTTCCAATGAACCGCAACCCTGAAAAATAGATGAGGAAAAGCACGCTGGTATCAAATGCCGCCAAGAGTAAATATGATTTGAATGAATACCTAAATAAGGAGTTTGTATTTATTGTTAGAACTGCATGATACCTATTTGAGCTGTTCAAGAAACTTCTTCTTACATCCTATTTCTTGGTATGGACATGGGTCAAAGGCAAATGACATCCAGAAAACACATTACTGTAGTAGTAGCAATGATGACAGTAATAATAGTAATGTCAGATAACATTCCTAGAGCATTGAACTAATCACTAGGTCTTGTTAGAACTACTTGTTCAATCTTCACAAGAGTCCAACAAAGGTGCCCCATGATTGCATTCATTCTACAGATGGGAAAACAGGAGCACAGAACAATTAAATACAGTAAATTGCTGACGTCAGAGTTAATAAGTGACAGAGCAAAAAAGTGAACATAAAGAACTGGACATCAAAGTCTAGGCTTAAACCAGTAACCAATACCCCATACTACCTCCCAAATACTTTATAACAGACAGTATATACAAGCCCATTCATCACATCCCTTGAAGTCTAGAAATGCTAAAATGTCAGGAAAATATATTTAAAAATCAATAGGAAGTGAAATTACTCAGTATGAGTCATCTATCCATATCGTTATAACTCCCATGAAAATAAGGAATTGTATGAAACACTAATAGTAAGAAGGACTTGGTCAGTTTGGCCATTCCACAGGGATGTGAGTTATCTCAGAATCAGGAAGAGGAATTCCGTCACCATCCACACAAAAAAGCCACCCCCAGATCCCGTGCCCAAAGTGGAGGAGGGAGCAAAGGGCCAGGCTAGACTGTAAGGCAGAGGGGCAAGTGGATTTCCTCACTCAAGGAGGTAGATGCCAAAGGAGCACATGGCTGAGGGACTGGGGACCAAAGAAATGTGTGCCAGCACCACAACAATGTGGACAACAGAACTGTACCCTTAGCAAATTGTTAGCTGTTAGCTGCTATCATAACCCTCCACCATTGAGAGTCTTGTCTGTAAGCTGTGTGGGGCCAGTTAACCCAGCAGTGAAGTAGAGTGCCATAGAATGGATGGCCGGTGCCACAGTGGGGTAGAGAAGGGTGGGGGGTGGAAGTATGTCTGACCTCTGCCTTAAGACAATCAGCTTTGGATTGGTGTACATTTTTCTCTTTTGTAGCCAGAGGATCTTGGATGTGGACCCCACAGAGTTTAAAAAGTAATAAACATAAACTCGAACCATCACTCTGTCTATGAGTATCTATTGATGATCATGAGTCCTGACTTGGAACAAAGACCTGTCTGTTGCTCTTCAAAATAAGAATGGAACATGACCACCAAATTGTTTCTAAAAGCAAACAGACTTTGAACATTTTAGAATAACTGATCTCATTACCTAATAAATCTACAGAGTAGGTCTCCTGGATGGGTAGCCAGGGTGAATGTCATCCTCGTTGGAGGAAGGCATTTGGCTGGCATCCTTTCGCACATCCCTGGGATGCACTGGAGACCCACAGATGCACGCGAGAAGTAGCCTGTCAGAGTGTGCATTTCCAGAAAGCAGAGCCTGGATCGAAGGGAAACAGGAGTGAGCAAAATGAGAAGTGTGGTCAGCAAGAAAGTTGAGCCAAGAAAGGACCGATCTGATGCATCGTAGACACCTTGCCCATGAGGAGCAGGAGGAGACAACTAGTGTGTCCAGTTCTCCATTGCTCAAGGTCTGCCCCAGAGCATGAGGTCCTGCACATTTCAAGGGGGCATGTGGGCAGGGAGGATGGTGGTCAGTGGCTCTCACACCTCAGCATCAACAGGGATGTTTCAGGAAAGAGACCCGGCCCCTTCAAAGTGCCAGGGGAAGCGCAGTCAGGTGGCACCTGCGGGAAGCCAAGGAGCACAGGTCAGGCGGTAACAGCTAAACAAGTGCTGAGGCGGAGGTCATTGGAAGCGGTTGATGCATCTGGGGTTCGGATGCAGACAATGCAGCCTGTTTTTGTAGATGGCTGAATCATGAGCCCAGAGAGAGCAGATGCACAAGGTCCGCCTCAGCCTCAAAGGGAGTATAGCCTGGACTGAAGCAGGGTGTGGTCCTCGGCTTCAGAGGGGGCCAGGGGGAGAATGTGGCTATTCACGATCTTTATTTCCCACTTGGATGAAGATGTAGAAAGGGAGCTCATCAAACACTCTGATGTCACAAGATTGGGGAAGATAACTAGCAGACTGGGTGAAAGTATAAAAATTCTAAAGATTTTGACAGGCGGGAATGATGGGTGACAACTTCCAAGATGAAATTTTATAAGAGGAAAATATTTCTTGGGTGGGCTCCTTGTCTGGAAGATGAATAACCACTGGAAATGAGCACTTGCAGGGGAGAAAACTCACAAAGGGAGGAGATTTTATTTCTGATTCTTTCATCTGAGGAGTGGGACAGTCGGGACAGTAGAGCAAACCCTGGGTGCATGGAATCATTCGCCAAATATCCCAGTAGCCTCATCATTCCTCTATGAGATGTCAATCATCTGGACTCTTTATGCCATTAACTAAGAAAGCAGCCGTTGCTTTGGGGATTTGCTTTCCAAAGAGTATCATTTCAAATGTACAAGCACCGAAAGCTTACAAAGGAAACAAGTAGAATACACTCTTGTAGCTCTGTTTCGGTGGTTAGATGCCATTGGGTAGGCTCCAATCCACAGCAGCCGTATGCTCGACAGAACGAAACACCACACAGTCCCACACCGTTCTCCCAACCGATCCTATGACCGGACCATTGCTGCAGCCGCTGTGTCGACCCATCTAGTCAAGGGCATACCTCTCTTTTTGCTGCCTTTCCACTTTACCAAACATGATGTCCTTCTCCAGGGATGGGTCTCTCCTGATAATATGTCCAAAGTATGTAAGATGAAGTCTTGCCAGCTTTGCCTCTAAGGTGAACTCTGGCCTTACATCTTCCAATTCAGATCTGTCCTTTTAGCAGTCCATGATACTTTCAATATTCTTCTCCAGCACCATAATTCAAATAATTGATTCTTTTACCGTCTTCCTTATTAAATGTCCAACTTTCACATGCATCTGATGCCATGGAGGTTACTGTGGCTTGGTTCAGGTACATCTTAGTTCTCAAAGTCATAAACTTGTTCTTCAATAGTCTAAAGAGGCATAGCAGATTTACCTAAAGCAATATATCTTTTGATCTCTTGACTGTTAATTCCATGACCATTGATTGTGGATCCAAGGAAGACAAAATCCTTGACAATTTCAACCTTTTCTCCACTGATCATGATTTTGGCTTTCCTATATTGAGTTGTAATCCATACTGAAGGCTAAATCCTTGCTCTTCATCAGTAAGTGCTTCAAGTCCTCACTGTCTGCAAGCAAGGTTGTGTCATCTGCTTACCATGGGTTGTTAATAAGCCTTCCTCCAATCCTGATGCCGCACTCTTCTTCGTATAATCCAGCTTCTCTGGTGATTTGCTCAGCATATAGATTGAACAAGTGTGGTGAGAGGATACAACTCGGATGCACACCTCTTCTGACTTTAAACCGCGCAGCAGCCCCTTGCTCTGTTCACCCAACTGCGTCTCAATGCATACACACGTTCTGAAGGAGCACAAAGAAGTGGTCCAGAATTCCCATTCTTCTCAAGGCTATCCACAGTTTATTATGGTCCACACAGCCAGCTGCCTTTGCATAGTCAATGAAAGAAAAGTAAACGCCTTTCGGGTATTCTCTGCTTTGCGCCAAGAGTCATCTAACATCGGCAATGGTGTCCCTTGTTCACATCCTTTTCTGAACCTGGCCGGAACTTCTGGCAGTTCTCTATCAATGTGCTGCTGCAACCACTGTGGGTTGATCTTAAGTAAAATTTTACTTATGTGTGATAGCAATGACTGTGTGTGTTCTCTGGTTTGAGCGTTCTGTTGGGTCACCTTTCTTTGGAATGGGCGTGAATATGGATCTCTTTCAGACAACGAGCCAGGTAGTAGTCTTTCATATCTACCGGCCTAGAAGAGTGGGTGCTTCCATTGTTTCTTCCGCTTTCCTGCCTGAAACATTTCCATGAGTATTCTGTCAATTCCTGGAGCTTTGTTTTGGGCTAATCCATTCAATGCATCTTGAACTTCCTCCTCCAGCACCATTGGTTCTTGCTCATGCACTGCCGTCTTCTGAAAGGTCTGCTGACTAGTTCTTTCTGGTGCATTGGTATCTCTAGCAAGTAGATTTAAACCAGTGATAACACTTTGCCTTCACTGTTTTGCGGACTATTCGTGTGGCAAAGTGTGCTAAACATGTGAACAGAACTTGAAGGTATCTTGAAAAGTGTCAGCATACATTGCAAAATCATAACACTGTCACATTAACGACATGATGCATTCAAGCAATAATGCTCTAATATTACCCAATATTCAGTCTAAATTCAATGTTTCACAGCTAGCCATGATATCTTTCCTAGCTTTCCTGTTTTCAAGCAGAATCCAACCACAAGATCTCTCCCTTGTCAAGTTACGCTTCTCCCTTCACAAGGTGAAAGGTTCTGACAGTGTGAGCATAAGACTAGCACCTTATCCCTTGTGACCCACTTGAAATTTGTTCTCATTTTTAATATTTTCTACTTTCTTTTCGATTGAGCTTTTTGTCTGTTTCATTGTGTTATTGTTGTTAGTTTTATTTTGTTTGTTTTAAAATGTTTTTCTATATATGAAATCCAGGATAGTTAAATCTATAGAGGTAGTAACTAGATTAATAGATCTTTAGGGGTATTCCAGGGGAGGTTGGGGGTGGGGGAGTTAATAATAAGTACAAGAATGAAGAAAATGTTCTAAAACTGACTGTGGTAATGACTGTATAACTCTTTTTGATGTGGTTGAACTCGTGAATTGTATGGTATGTAAATGATATGCCAACAAAACTGTTAAATAAAAATGTTTTTTTAAATGCATAAAAATGTTTAAGTTCATGGAAATATTCCATTATCTTTTGACTCAATTTTTCCATGAATTTTCTGGAGCTCCCTCATAGTTAGGCAGCATAACTTAGCATCCACAGACAGTCCTTGACTGGATCAATGGTTTCCTCGCACCAAAATCAAATCCACTGTCTCATTGCTACCCTACAGGCTACAGCAGAGAAGCCCCATAGAGCTTCCAAGGCTCTGCATCTTTATGGGGGCAGACAGACTCATCTTCTCCCATAAAGTGGCTTCTGGGTTTGAACCGCCAAACTTGGCAGTTAACAGTCCATGATCTAACCCACAGTGGCACAACAATGAAGATTTTCTAATTTTATCCCTGTTCCTGTACGACTTTCCATTCTTCTCTAGAGAAAGTCTTCTTTTCTTCATCTACAAAGCTCCACTCTACCAGTTGCCATCTATGCCATTCCAACTTGTAGCGAGACCCCAACTTGTGTCAGAGAAGAACTGTGCTTCGAGGGGGTTTCAAATGCTGGTTGGGGGGCAAGTAGATCGCCAAGTCTTTCTTCCAAGGCACCCTGGGTTAATTCAAACCTCCAATCTTTCAGTTACTAGTCAGACACATTAAGCATTTGAACCACCTTAGGGACTAAAAAAACAATACAGTTGATGCTGTTTCTTCTCTCTGATTGACAATGAATGGCAACCAATACTCTGGTTGATAACAGTCAATGTTTTGAATTTGCACTCAGACTGTCTGTTACTCAAACTGGTGTGACAACATGAGAGCAGCCAAAAACAATTTATGAAAATGAAAATAGGAGCAGTGTGTCAATAAAATGTTATTTATAAGAATAAATGAGCGTTCATACTTGGTCAGCGCCTTATCTCTAATCTCAACATTTTTATGATGCTTCCCCCTCCCCCAATAATGATTCGTTTCAGAGCACCTTCCCATCCACCATCCAGTCTGCTCTTCATGACAGTATGTGACACAGGTGGAGCACAGCTATCAAGGCCACGGGATGGATAAGACAACCAAGACTCAGGTCATCCACCGTGGGGTCTAGAACTCAAAATGCTCAGCTCCACACCCAGTTGATCGTCTCTCTTTCCGTGCATGGATACAAAGTCAAAACCATAATAGACAACAAAAGAAATATCCTAGGGGGTAGGGGTGGGAGTGGGGGAGGGGGAGATCAAACACGCTAATCACCAAATTATGCTTTCCCCTGAGAATTAGCTATTGATCTACCAGAAGGGAAAATAAACCATCACAGTATAAACATACTTTGAAGAGTATAATTATGTTTCCATTGCCATGAAAAGAAAGCAAAATCTCAAATATCCCGAAATGCATATCCCAGAAAGAAATCCATGCCTGCACTCAAGTCTGTTGGTAAAATATGAAAATAAACAGAGGCACAACCCTTCCATACTACCATTAACTGTGCAGCAGAGTCTATCAAACTGTCAGAAACCAGTTTCCTTCCTTAATTTATTAACAGGTGGTAACATATATAAGTACCTACAACATTATAAAGTACTGTTCCATAGGCAGTTAATATGATCGTTGCAGCAGGTGTCACTGGTGACGGAAACCTCCCTTAAGTGGTGGGACAAAGACCATATTCTGCTGGCCCAAGTATGCTTGCTCCATGCTGGGAAAAGAACAATGTGTTTAAGTGCAAGGCAACAAACGCCAACTCTGTCCAGTGACTGATCCTCACCCACATACAGTTTTAGCAAAAACAGTATTTATGGGCTTGTGTGTTAGGCTGGCTTCTCTAGAGAAGCAAAACTAGTGACACAGATATACAGAAATATTTGTATCAAGAAATAGTTCACACCGCTGTAAATGGGGGTAAATCCAGTCTGGTTCAAATCCATGGGTCAGCTGTCAGATGAAGGCTGCTTCTACTGGTTCGGGTAGCTGTAGGTCCTGACAGAAAGGGAGAAGGGACACAAAACAGGAAGACCACAGGCTGCTGGATACCTGGATGACTGAATCTGAGAAGATTGGCCAGAGTTCAAGGTCAGCCGATGGTTCTTGGGATCGGCAGGAGATGTGACATTAGGTCATCAAACCAGATGCAGGATCCAAACCCAGCAAGGGGAGTGAGCTAGCTTTCACCCAGTCAATTTATACTAAGAGTAGGCCACCCCCCCACTTTGAATGAAACCTCCATCAATGGCATCAAGGCTGTGACCAGATGAAGGAGGTCTATTCTCCCCACAATTGCTTGACTGCCTCACACATCTACACACAAAAGCATATCATGGAGTTGATCACATGGAGCTGATCATATCATTGAGGAATCCTGACCTATTCGAGTTGGCATCAATCCTATCACAGCTTACAATCCCTATTTTTCTGAGGAATTTTTCTTGAACTCCATGAAATACTTATTTCCAGGCTATTTAAAGTTGGAAAACCCTTAGCCATCACCGAAGAGTCCCCCCCCCCCTCCACAATATCCTCATGAAGTTTCTGAGAAACAAATATATTTTCTTGATTTAGCTGATTTGAGACAACTACGACAACTTCCAAGCATCCCTGGTGGTGGAGTGGTTATACTCTGAGTTGCACAATCCACAAGGTCAACAGTTTGAAACCACCAGCTTCTCCACATGAGAAAGATACAGCTTTCTACTCTCATCAAGAGCTACTGTCTCAGAAACTCACAGAGGCTGTTCTCCCCTGTCCTACAGGGTCACTATGGGTCAGCATCCACTCAATGACTGTGTGAGAGACTATAACCTACTGACGATTTACATTAAGCCCAAGTCTAAAAGGAGGATGCTTCAAAAAGTGTGTGGAAACAAAGAATGAAAAGATAATAGAATTTGCCCACACATTTTTTGAAGCCCCCTCGTCTCTTCAGAGCCTGGGGTAAGACTATAAACGAAAGCCTACATATCAAATGCTTATATTTTAAGTTATATATACAGCTAACAAACTATTAAAATAAAAACATATTCTAGTCTCCTGCATCAACAAACACTTCATAACTATAAACAAACTGTTAGAATACATAGGCTTTTTACAAAACCAAAATTCAAAAAAATATCAAAGACGACTGCATGTAATTGTTATTGCACACATATGGGAGTTCAGTTGATGCATAAGTGATTTGGGGATGAGCCATTGTTCAATCTCACCAAATGTTTCTCAGTCACCACGGGCAACTACCACAAGCGAGCCCTAATTCACAAATACCTCTGGCACCACGACAAGAGGCAAGAAAATGGATGTGCAGTACTATTGAGAAATGCTTTTTTTTAATGCAATGAACTACAACACTCATGCTGAGAGAATGGCTTTATAAGTTAATTAGTCTTTTGTCTTACCTAAGGGCTTGGCTTCTCCAATCCACCCACACTCCAAAGCAGGGGCCCTTTTCGTACTAGGGAACCCACAGACCTTCCTGGCATTCAGAAGCATCATCTTTTGTTTGAGAACATTGGGCAAGAGATGGGGGAAAGCATTTCCCTGGGGCCTGAACTGTATCAGTAGTCAGGAGAGTAGATGCTCAGCTACCAATGCTCCGTGCTGAATCTTGAGTAAGGGAGGCCCAGCGGGTTCTGTAGGAAATGTATTTGTGGAGCTGTGCTGAGTAGGGGGAGTCTTCCAAAGTGTTGTGGCCCAGGTCAAGGGAAGGCCCTCTCTCTCTCTCTCTCTCTCTCTCTTTTTTTAATCATTGAATTAGGGGCCCATACAATTCTTATCACAATCCATACACACATCAATTCTGTAAAGCACATTTGTACATTCATTGCCCTCATCATTCTCAAAACATTTGCTCTCCACTTAAGCCCCTGGCATCTGGTCCTCATTATTTCCCCCTCCCTCCCCATTCCCCCCTCCCTCGTGAACGCTTGATAATTTATAAATTATTATTTTGTCATATTTTTCCCTGGCCAACGTCTCCCTTCAACCACTTTTCTGTTGCCTGTCCCCCAGGGAGGAGGTCACATGTAGATCCTTGTAATTGGTTCCCCCTTTCCAAGCAACCCTC
>NW_022111320.1:30089369-30108784 GCF_000313985.2 Echinops telfairi
CTGAAGCAAGGAACTGGCTAAGGCAGCTGCACCCTGGTCCGACCATCACAAAGCAAGAGACCAGAGAACTCGAAAGGCGAGGCTCACCGAGCCATTTATCCCTCTGCCCTTCAATTAACCCCACATGTGTTTATCAGCCAGGTTGGCACAATAAACTAACTACCTCACCCAGTTTCAGGGATGCCACTTCATGACATTTACTTTCTCCTTCAAGATAGCGGTAAATCTCTATTTTTTTTAAAGTGCACATTCCTAAATCCATTGTCCTTTCAGAGTAAAAAAATTGTATTCCACTTATTGACCACATCAGGAGGAATTTCCAGGTTACAAATTATTCAACACTCAAACTTACCACTATTTGTGGTCACTTAAAGGCAGGCATCCACTCTTCCCATTGCACAGTTTTATGTGAGTAAACCAAATCAAACCAAACCAAACTCACTGCCATCAAATCCATTCTGACTCACATTGACCTGCGGGACAAAGGAGAACTGCCCCCGTGGGTTTCTGAAGCTGTACCTCCTTACAGCAGCAGACAGCCTCCTCTTTCCCCTGCAGAGCAATTGGTGGGCTCCAGTGGCTGAGCTTGTGGTTAGCAGCTCAATGTAACCCACTACGCCACCAGGACTGGAACTCTTGGAGAGGAGGATGGCAGGGTGTCCTAAAATCTGGACTAAGCTTCTTTTGGGATTATATTTTATACAATGTGATCTTTCACATTTCAAAGGTAGAAAGATACCATTGCCTGTGACCACATTAGCAATTAGGAACCGACTATCAAATTCACCCAGTGAGTATGAGCCAAGCATTGTGCTAGACTCTGCAAATAGGGAGACTAGACTCTTCCATTCAGGATCCCATCCAGCATTCCATACCCAGGGGCATCAGAGCACACATTCCAAGGAGTGAAAGAGAAAATTGTGTGAGAGTACATACCACACACCATCACTTAGACCCTCCCCACTCTTAGACCCAGAGCCACGAATTTAGCCTTGGCTACAGGAGTCCTGGTAGTAGAGTGGTTATGCATTGGGCTGTGACCTGAGAGATTGGCAATTCTGAACCTTTGGAGAAAGATGGGACTTTCTACTCCTGCCCTATTCCTGTTAGTAGGTATGGGCTTAGAAACTCATGGGGGGCAGTTCTTCCATGTCCTGCAGGGCTGCTATAAGTCAGCATCGACTCGATAGCAGTGAGTTTGGATTTGGTTTTCATAGGAGGAGGGGCAAGAAGAGAAGAGTGGCCAGGACGAATCATTCCAAATTAAATAAGACTGATGTTTTCAAATTAATGTGATGGATTCATTTGTGAGCCACCCTTCTCCCCTAAAGAAGTTACGTTGAATCCCAAGCCTATACCTGTGAGAATGTGACCTTATTTGGAAACAGGGTCTTTGAAGATATTATCAGTCAAGAATAACATGAAGACATAGAGAAATAATGTAGTTCCTAATCCCATACGAATGTGGTCCTTATAAAAATGGGGAACAGATGTGCTTGCTTCAGCAGCAATATACTAAAAATGGGGAACAGACACAGAGTGGAATGGGTGTGGGGGTGGGGAATGCCAAGTAAAAATCCATCTACAAGTCAAGAATTGAAGAAAAATCTAGAACTACCAGAACTGAGAAAAACAAGAAAGTGATCTCCCCCTACTGTGACCAACACCTTGAACTTGGACTCTAAGATAAAGTTCTGAGGTTTAAAGCAATTACTTGTGTCATTTTGTTATGGCAGCCCTCAGAAATGAAAAAGTTGGTACCATTGAGATTTTTAAAATATAGACAGGGAAATGTTTTAATACTAGAAATTGAATAAAAAGTTATAGAGTTTGCAATGACATTGCTTATCTTGCAATGACATTGTCCCCCAAAGAAGTCTGCTCCACCTCAAGAGCGCCTACTACACAATAAAGTGGGGTGTGATAAAGCAAATTGTTAGCAGTTCTTGCACAAAACAGAACCACTTAGAATACTCCAACACACCGAGAGAAGAGGAAACCAGGCCACCTTCACACACAACTGGTAAAGCAAAGTTTTGAAACTCTCTCACCATCACTGGACTACAGACATGTGGTATGGACCAGGAGAGAGTCCCATCAGTGTCAGACTGGGGGGTTGGGGGGGAAGGCAGCCCTGTTGACCACCTGCCAGCTGTTTGTAGTTGTATCAGTGAGGGGTACTTCATGTCTTGATGGGTGAAGACATTTAAATTGGGGAGAGAGTCTGGCTTAAATGTTCCCAAACCCTCTACCTTTACAGCTGGATCTCTCTCTCCCAAACTGCACCGGAAGGAAGATTGCACTCTGCATTTACCTTGGTGTACCTTCTTCTTGCTTCTCATCTTTGTGGTTGCCTATTAAAAGTGATCTTCTTTGTAAAGGAGATCAGAAATTGCCTTAGAAATGGTCTGTTTTCTTCCAAATGACATTGTTAAGCTGGGGGTGTTTTATATATATATAATATAAAATCAGTTTTTCTTCTGATCTCCTCACTTTGCAGCTAAAGTCTTTCAACCTCCTTGGGATGAAAGTAGTACTGTAGAATATTGATTTTTTTTTCTTCCTTTTTCCGGTAAATTCATGACAAATGGTGAACAAAAGCTCATCAGGATGCTTAGACGTCCAATTAAAATGTCACCCTTAAGTGGAAACTCTACTCCATCCCCCAAGAAAGGCCTCATCTGCTGTGGACTCTTTTTACCTCTCGATCTCACTTAGTGATATGTGCCCGGGCCATTCTGAATAATGTGGTCTTTACAAAGATGTGTGTGTGTGTGTGTGTGTGTGTGTGTGTGTGTGTGTGTGCATTAAAAATGAGACACATCAACTTAACATGTTTTCCTTCCTTTAGATCAACAAGAAAATGAGACACAGCATCTGGCTGGGAGGAGGATGTGATTTTAAGAATCAGCGATGCTGTGGCTCGAGGCCCTGGGTGGGGTGGATGTGGAGAAAAGACAAGGATGACCAAGAAGAGAAAGGCAGGTTCTTTCAGCTTGATCATGAATGTAAATGCAGAGACAGGAAAACAAGAGGGGGAGAAGGAAGCCAGCACCGGTCTAATGGAGCTATCTCTTGAGGCCTGATATGTTATTTGGGTGGTGGACAGATACACAAGATTTCTTTGAAGACAAGTCAGGGACGGAAAGTCTGAATAAGGAATTGGAGTCAGGCTTGCATGGATTTGTTTCATGAAAGACTGTATTTAAAGTTAATATTTGTTTACATTTTTTCAGTGGGGAGGTAGGAAAATTCCAATCTTCTCCATGTCTGTGAGCATCCCCAGCTACACCTTTGACTAATAAACTTTATTGACTCATTCTTCATGCTCTTTCCTCAACTCCTCTTTGAAACTATTGCTGGGAATAACATTTGGTAAAAGAACATGGGGTCATTAAGATGCTCTGCTGATTATGTGAAATTAGGAACAAAAATATCGGGGAAGATGATTTATGATCCTGGCTCCTCCCTGCAATGATAGGAAAGTTCATAGCAATGCGAGGGCAGACATGCGCAGACACTCAGAACTATGTGATGCGCATGCACAGGTGTGTCCATAGAAAGGACAACAATAATGAAATCGTTCTTTTCTTCAAAAGCTAAGCTGGTCGGGAAAGAGCTGGACCTGAACGAATCGATCCATTGTACCCCCTCACAGGGTTCATTGTGCCATCTCACAATCCACGGCTCGCCCTACAAAATAATGACGACAGAATAAAGATGCTTTGGGGGGAGGGGGCAGCGGGGAGGGAGGGGGAAAATGAGCGGACACCAAGGGCTCCAGTGGAAAGCGGGTGTTGTGGGAATGATGAAGTCAACATATGAACTACTGATGTGCTGGACACAAATGACGTATATCCAGATGGTGATGAGTTGTATTAGCCCCTAATAAAATGATTATTTAATTAAAAAAAAAGAAAACAAACAAAAAAGAATAAAGATGCTTTCCTGATCATGTCGTCTCAACTTGATCAGTTCTCTGCAGTCTCCTAACAGCTCTGAGTAAAGGATTTACAGGGAAGAAGCGCTCTCCAAGCTCAAGTTCTTAGCCTTATGTCAGTGGTTCCTCCCATAAAGATTTTCAGCTTTGGAAACCACAGGGGACAGTTCCACTTTGTCCTCTATGGTCACCATGTGTCAAAACTGTCTCCTCAGCAGTTGGCTCATTGATTCTCCTTCAGGACTATGCACATTGTCGCCTGCCAAGTCCCCCGCCTTCCTACAGACCTCTTTCCTTACTGCCCTCGTCCTGCCTGTTCATTAGCTTTTTCTCACAATAATCACACTGTCTGTGAGAAGCACACAGATGGACACACAGTGAGGGCAGGACAACCAGACCACCACTCAGGGAGACACCTGGCAGGCGGCACTGAGTGTCACATCCTAACAAACAGTTCATTGCCTGGATATATTTTGGGGTCAGGTGGGATCTTCAGGAAAAATTGGGATAAAACCCTGTTTTCTTTTTGGTTTTTGCCTAAGCAAACAGGTTTGTCCCACAGGCTGTTGAAGTCTCCTTATCTGGTGCCATGTGAGTAGGGCAAAGACCCAGAATAGTAAACTTCAGGGGAACCTTTGACTTTGCTCTTCCTTTTGGCCATTTCATTTTACAGAAAATTTTAATTTTCCTCCTGAATATCACAGAGCCAATAAAACCGGTTGAAGCAAACAACATGATTTTATTGGCTTATGCAACTGAAAAGTATGGGGCAACATGCAGGCGCTCAGTCAATGTGAAGGCATGGGATCAGTCTCAATGGCATCCATGCCCCTTCTGTCCATCGCCCCCTCCTCTCTTTTTGCTGTGTTCCTCTGTGGGGGCTTCATTCTCAAGGGGCTCTCTCCATGCACTGACAAATAGGTAGTTATGTGCCAAAGAAGTTCAATTCCTAACCCCCAACATCTACAAATGTAACTTGATTGGAAAATAGGGTCTTTGCAGGTGCATTCACCTTACAATGGTGCCATTTGGCCGGGTTTGAATCCAATAGAAAGAGGAGAGACACAGATAGATGCATACAAGGAGAATCCCATGAGAGGTTGAAGTTCTACAGTCACAAGGTGAAGCATATCTGGGGCAACCAGAAGGCAGGAAGCCTCCATCCCTCAAGGCCTTCCAGGGAGCATGGCTTGGCCTAAAGCTGACAAAATAAAGATGCTTCATTTCTTCTTGATTTAATTCTTTTCTTCTAAGTCATCCCATCTGTGTCTCTTTGTTATGGCAGCCCCAGGAGAGCAAGAGAAAGAGACAGGTTTACACTCAGCATCTCTTGCCCAATAAACTCTGAGGTCTGAAAGATCATTCCAATGGGCTGACCTTGTTCATGTGACCACAACAAAGTGATCCCGAAGCCTGCTCTGCTTTGCCTGGAACCAGTGTGACAGCTGGTGGAAATTGTTGTGAGGGATCTGAGATTTACTCTCCTTGCAAGCACACATGTGATGCTGCCACAGCTTCACATATGCTGTCAGAGACAATGGCCTTTGTCATTCCCTGTGCAGCAAGAAGCATGGTGTTCATACTCACATTGCATCCCCTTCCCATGCGGACAATGCAAAGTGGCAGGTTCAGGAAACCCTGTGCTTCGGAAACCCCAGCACAACCATGTGCTTCATAATGTCAATGTTGAAGTGCATATACATGCATCACCCCAAAAGGTTATAATACAGTTTCAAAATCTCAATTGAAGACTAGGATGTAGAAAACAAAACAAGCCCCAAGGCAATACCTATATCTCATGTCTCTTGTATACAAAGTAATTGTCCTGGCAGACCTCTAATGGTACAGTACATACATATGCCCTGATAAAAAACTCACTGCCATCGAGTCAATGCTGACTCATAGCAACTCCAACCCATTGTGGATTTCTGAGGATATAACTGTTTACGGGAGTAGAAAGCCCAATCTTTCTCCCGATGACTCCATAGTCAAAAAAAAAAAAATGCAGGCTACTGACTTATGTATGTACTGTACTTCTCATCTAAAAAGTTTACCATAGAGCAGTGTGTGCTTTGATTTGTAGGCAGCAGCTTCCAATCTCATTCTCCTGCGTCTCTTGAGTGTTGTAGAGTTATGCCTGTTTGCTTTTGAAAATATCACCATGAAGTGCTTGCTGGCTCGCAAACAGACCAAAAGATGTGCTAGTGACAGCAACAGTCAGAAGCAAAGGAGAGGTATCAACCTGGAAGTAAACCAAAGGGTTATTAAATAACACGAAGGCTGAAAATCAGTGAACGCTAGCTAGTGTGCTCTCAATTTAGGCATGTTGCACAATGATCCTAAAACTCTCCACTTTTGTTAAAACACCAGCTCCATTGAAAGCTACAAGGATAGCAAAAAAGAGAACTGTATCAGATATGGAGAAGCTGCCAGTGGTGTAGATTGAGAACCAAACACAAAAGAAAATGTCTGTTTGTTGTACTGCCATGGTTGTGAGTTAATGCAAGGCTGAAAGCTATCTCACCAGTATTTCAAATACAAGCAGCGTCACCCAATGTGAACAGGTTTCAGGAGAGCGTCCAGACAAAGAACAGACTATGAAGAAGGAATAGGCTGCCCACAGCAGAGGAAATAGGCTGCCCACAGCAGAGGAGAAATCTATGAATAGCACTGAAACACTGTCAATACTAAAAAGCTAACGAATAGAAGCAGAGCGTTGTCACAGATAGTGCCTGAAGGTGTGATTCTCAGATCAGAAGACACTCAAAAGATGATTGAGGAAGAACTTCCTCCTCAAAGTAGAGTCACCCTTAATGATGCAGATGGAGTAAAGCCTGTGGGAGTAACTCCTTCAGGACCATGAGCTGCTGATGGGGCATGCCTCCAAATGGGAAGAATAACTGCAAACATCAATTAATAACTGGAACATAGAATGTATAAAGTATGAATCTAGGAAATTTAGAATGTTAAAAATGAAATGAATGGCCTAAATGTTGATAGTCTAGGTATTAGTGAGCTGAAATGGATTGGTATTGGCCATTTTGAGTCAGAAAATCATATGGTTTTCTACGCCAGGAATGACCCAGTCAAGAACATTCATTGTCACAAAGGACGTTTCAAGATCTATTTTGAAGTATATTATTGTCTATGATAGGATAATATCTAAATACATAGAAGAAAGTTTAGTTAACACAAGTTATGCATCAACCATTAAAGCCAGTGATGCAGAAATTGAAGAATTCTCCCAATGTCTTCAGCCTGAAAGTGATCAAACATGCAATCAAGTGCATTGATCATTAATGGCCATTGGGATGCAAAAACTGGAAACAAAGAGTAGTTGGAAAATAAGGTCTCCGTGATAGAAATCACATGATAGAATTTTGCAAGACCAACAACTTCTTCATTGTGAATGCCTTTTTTCAACAACACATGAACTTTTCAGATGAAATACATAGAAATCAAATTGACTACATCTGTGAAAAGAGATAATGAGCCGCTCAATATCATAGTTCAGGTTTAAGTTGAAGATGATGAAAATAAGTCTATAAAAGACAAAATCTGACCTTGAGTATATCTCACATGAGAAGATCTCAAGAATAGATTTGATGCATTGAACACTGAGAACAGAAGACCTGATAAACTGTGGGATGACACGAAGACAGCTTCAGGTCATTAGAAATGCAGAAAAGATCAGAATGGGTGTCAGAAGAGACTCTGAAATTTGCTCTTAATTATAGACTAGCTATGGCGAATGGAAGAGATGATGAAGTCAAAATGCCAGAGTATTTCAAGAGGCAGCTTGATAGACAAAGTAAGATACTAAAATGAAAGGTGCAAAGACTTACAGTTAGAAAACCAAAAAAGGAAGAACACGCTAAGCATAACTTCAACTGAAAGAACTAAAGAAAGCCTCGAGTGGCAATATTGACAGGTTCTATGGGTAAAATACTGAATAATGTAGGAATCAAGAGACGATGAAAAGAAGACACAGTCACTGTACCAAAAAAAAACACTAGTCAACATTCAACCAATTCAGGAGGCAGCAAATGAGCAAAGACCAACGATACTGAAGGAAGATGTTCAAATTGTACTGAAAGCATTAGCCAGAAACAAGGCTCTAGGAATTGATGAAATACCAATTGAAATATTTCAACATATCAATGAAGCACTGGAAGCACTCACTCCACCAATCCATGCCAGGAAATCTGGAAGACAGTTACTTGGCCAATGAACAGAAGAGCTCCATATTTTTATCAAATTCAAAGAAAAGTGACCCAATAGAATGCTTAATAAGTAGAGAAGCAGGGAAAAAATGGGAGGCCCTGAATGAGACAGATTGACACAGTAGCTACAACAATGGACTCAAACAGTACTTGTGAGGACGGCACAGGACCGAGTGTCTCGTTCTGTTGTACAGAAAGTCACGATAAGTAGAAACCAACTCGATGACACCTAACATCAACTATGATACTGTACTTGCTCGAGATGCTTAAAGACAAAGCAGTACCAAGCTGTGACAGTATCTTCACATGTCCAAATCATAAAACAGCCTGGTTCTGAGAATATAATGTGGATGATAAGCAACACACGAGTGTATATGATAAGGTGGTGCTAGCTAGCTCATTTAAACGTCAACAAAGGGAGCCATTATCTTTATTATTCTGATCGGGAAACAAACAAACCGAAGCACTACCTGCAGGGAGACACTTATCTCTATGTTCCAAGGCTGCTGACTGTACCAACAGTTTTGAAAAGATAAGTATGAAACAAAAGCTGATACAAGACGCTGAAACACAGAAATCCATTGAGAGTATTTCCCATCAATAATCTGAAACAAGAGGAATGGCAATCGGGAGAGGTGAGTCTCTACAATGAAGAACTATATTCTTCTGCCAGAAAAGGAGGTCCCGGGAGGGAAGTCACAGAGAGGCACTGGCCACTCCAATTTAACCCTATAATGCCAAGTGCGACATTTTCGTAACATTTAATTAAGATGCCATCCTGAATGTGGGTGCATGAAAGCTCTCTGGCACCCCAACTCATATTTACCTGCTAGAAGATTCTGATATTATATTTTTTGCACCTGGGTAGAATTTGTCAAGGTGAAATTTCAACAGCTCTCATGACTTGGCAACAGGGCTCTCTAAAACAAACAAGAAACACTTCTTTGGAAAAAAATCCTCAAAGTCCTAAAGATTTCTTTTAAAGTCACTCTGGGACCATCTCCTTGCATAGCCACACGTGGCGGAGTCTGTGAATTTCTGCGGCAACTGCTTTGGTTGCTTTCAGACTGACAACACAAGGTATAAGGGTTTTGATCATTTTGCTCCTGCATGATTATTTGCACCTTCTATTAACTTCTGCTAACTTCTCAAGCCCTCACAACTAGGCTGAAGTCTTGGGATTCAAAAAGCAGGCAGATTTAGTGCTGTCCTAGAGTTGGTGAATAAGCACCCCTGGGCTTGGACTTTGCTCTCCGCACCCTACACAAAGGTGAACAACACAGATCCTTTGTTTCTGTTTGGGTACAGATGTCATGGATGTACTCTAGGAGGAGAAGATGAACAGAAGTGATACAAGCGAGGGATGAGGCTCCAGAAGTGGAAACATTTCTTCAGAGAAGCAGGCCATGTTATAAGACAATCGCCAAAGGAGGGCATTTGAATTTCCACAAAATAATTTCTGAACGAATCCCGTTATTTTGAGTCCAAACCACCATTCTTAAAACTCTGTCCTTACTGCCATTAAAATGCACCACTTAAAAAAATATATACAGATCGGTTATTTGAGTCACAGACATGGCTTTATTAACTTTAGGAGCAGATTGCCCAGGAAAAGAGCTTTACTTAAGAAACAATGTTTTGAATTGATCAGACTAACCAAAGTACAGGATAATGTTACACCTTTTGGCAAAAAAAAAAACTTTCAAAAATAGACCCTAAATACGTTTATACTGGAGATCCCCTTGCAGAGGGGTCTCGGGGAGGAGATGAGCCAGTCAGGGTGCGATGTAACAACGATGAGAAATACAACTTTCCTCTAGTTCCTAAATGCTTCCTCCCCGCTCCCACTACCATGACTCGAATTCGACCTTGCAAGTCTGGCTAGACCAGAGGATATACACTAGTACAGATAGGAACTGAAAATCCAGGGAATCCAGGGCAGATGAGCCCTACAGGACCAGTGGTGTGAGTGGTGAAATACGGAGGGTAGAGGGAGAGTGGGTAGGAAAGAGGGAACCGATTACAAGGAACTATATGTGACCTCCTCCCTGGGGGACAGACAACCGAAAAGTGGGTGAAGGGAGATGTCGGACAGGGCAAGATATGACAAAATACCAATTTATAAACTATCAAGGGCTCATGAGCGAGGGGGAGCGGGGAGGGAGGGGGAAAATGAGGACCTGCTGCCAGGGGCTTAGGTGGAGAGCAAATGTGTTGAGAATGATGAGTGAGAATGATGTACAAATGCGCTTTACACAATTGATGTGTGTATGGATTGCGATAACAGTTGTATGAGTCCCGAATAAAATGTTTTAAAAAAATAAAAAAAAATAAAATAAAAACAGATTCATCAATAATCTCTAAAAAAAAAAAATCAAAACAGTATAACTAGTTTTAGACAAATGCTAAATAACAGATATTCTTTTCTTCTTCTCCTCAGCTTTTCCTATAATTCAACAGTATCCTAGAGCCATATCCATCCATCCATCTAAGGATGATCCAATATGCAAGATAAGTACAAGCTCACTCATGCTTACTAATCTCTAATGAACAGTTTCACCTGGGTAAATATAAAGTAAAAAAATATCTGTGAAACTGTTCAGTACACATAGTAAGGATGCAAAACAACCCTGTGCTCACTTTGCCTGTTGAGTTATCTGACACTACTCCCATCTAATAACTCCTGGAATGTTGATGTAGACAATCAATACTTACTGTCCACAGGTGGACAGTATGTACCACTATGTATTATATATTCTGCAATGACCAAAACAGAAATGGGCCCTTCCCACATAAAGTGTATAATATAAAAATAAACCCTATTGCCTATCAAGTCCAAAATATAAATGAGTGTCATGAAAGATTGTGCGGAAGATTATAAGGAGAATTCGGCTCTTGGAAAGAGAACTCAAAGGAAGACAACCTTGGTGTGGCTAGAGGTGGCTTCTCTGAAGGGGTGACACCGGAGCTCAGAAGGGAAGGATGGGCAGGTCCTCACCAGTGACCAAGGAGGGAGGCTGTCCAGAAAGAGCAGCAGGTGCTGTGGGAAGAACGAGCTACAAACCCAGCTCGGTGTCCTACACAGAGAGCTGTGAGAGGATAGTCAGAAGAAGCGAAGTGCCGCTGGGGCAAGGCAGAAGCCGACCTCCATGGCCCGGGAGCCAGAACACTGCCTACGAGGGTCTTGCAGGCTGGAGCAAGGACTTCAGAAAGTGTTCAGAGGTGAGAGGTGACATCTGCTTTTCAGTTCTAATGAAAGAAGGTGAGGCGACGAGAAGAGGCGTTCTGAAAGGGTGGCTTAGAACTCTGGCATGGGCATCACCTGGAAATTCGCTGGAAATGCATATTTGGAACTGTAGACCCACTGGATCAGAAAGTCTGGGCGTGGGGTTCAGAAGTCTGTGTTTGCACCAGCCCTCCAGGTGTCTCCAATGTACACCAGCACCCAGAACCCACCAGTAAAGGGGATGCCACAGTAGTCCGGACCAGAAACAATGGTGGCTCAGAACCAAGTGGAGGCGGTGGAAATGAAAAGCATTTGTCCGTGAAAAGGTAATGGGCATTAGTAGGTGGCCCCTACCCATCTGGCCCAGGGAGGTAAGTGGAAAATGAGCCGCCAGCAGCAAAGTGACTCAGTGAGTCAGAGAAAAATAAGGCCAGTAACCTTCACTTTGCTTGCTTGAAGCTTTCTTACCCCTTAAGGTTCTCGGAGTTCATGGTTCTTTAACAAGTAGCTGCCTTGGCGATGTAACATTTGAAACATAATTATATTCAATTCCATCCAAGAAATTCTGACTGAGGACCAGCTGAGTACAGAGCAAGATCTATGGGCCATAGAAGCGTGTAAGGTTTTAAAGAAGGCTTTGTAAATCATTCCCATCAGGTGGGCCTAGAAAAACAATAATGAAAAGCTCGTGGAATTCTAGAAGGCAGCAGTCGTCCTACAGAAACTGATGTACAAAAGCAGGTGGTAAAATGAAGTGGAAAAATGATCCACTTACTCCTTAAGCTGACCACCACACACTGCCAGTATGACTGCGCTTTCTTCCTTTCCCAGACCTACCCTTCCCCAACAAACGCGTGTACACACACATGCGGCCCTTGGGTTTTAAACAAGATATGAGTTCTAAATGTGCCTGTGAGTCGAATTTGTAGGTAAGTCAGTTCTTACTATTTATCCTTACGCTAGTACAAGAACGGGTGCAACGCCTTTTCAGGGATTTAGAAAAGACACCAGCGATTGAGTGCAGACCAGCTAGGTGCATATCAAACACAGCCAGAAGGAGGCTCACGCCCTGGGTTTCTGGCGACTGCAAGGGGATTCACCTGTGAGTGTTAGCGGGGCACCTTCTGGGGGGGAAAAAACATATAGTGGAATACACTTATATTTGAACCAGAAAAAACCTCTCTGATGATAATACTTTAAAACCAGTAGTAAAAATTTCTGAAGAATATCCAAATAAACTCCAGCTGTTAAGTTTTTATCCAAAATGTTTCATCCAAATGGGTATGTTCGTGGTAGCAAATATTTAGATATCCTTCAGAACCGATGGACCCCAACATGCAGCATTATCTTCGATCTCAACATCAATTTGGTCTCTGCTGGGTGAACCAAATCTAAATTGTCTAGGCAGTAGCTGGACTTTACCAGAAAACACAGTGGAATATGAGAAAATACACCAATTGGGGCCATTGTTGAGCAAAACTGGAATGATTCATAATCCACAACTAGTCTGTGGATCTTCTTCACCGTTACTGTGTATAATTTACCTCTCAGGAGAAAGACTAAGAAATGCTAAGAGCCACCAGTTTTAGTGATTCTGCAGACAGTGCGGGGAGGGGGGGGTGGGATTCCTTCAGTTTAGAACCTCTAAAAGCTTGTATATCTTGATTAATGTACTTTTATGGTGTGGTGTGAACTAGGTTATTGCTACATAAATTTATAATACCACTTGTTTGCATTTTTTCCCAAGTGTATAATGTTGGTGTGGGGTTTTTCTGACCAAATATACACATTTGTTTAAATCTGTACTTTTTCAAATATGGAATGCCTTATTTTTGAATTCTTGAGAATTTTAAATGGGAGCAAAGCACTTCAAGTTTTTCATTTTGGTCTCTGTTGTTGTTGTTCGTATATGTGAATATCACATGTCAAGCTGTTAGAAGATGTAACTTCGGTGCAAAAATGAATAAATGAAACACCAAGTGCAACAAGGGAAGTTGACCATGATGAAGACTTCGTTGCAAGCAGGGAGGGCTTGGTTCGGTCTTTTCAACGTGAGGGCTACTGGACAGCACGTTCAAGGGCAAGCACAGGTCGCACGTGGGAGAGCTGTGGGTAGGGCCGTAACTCGGGGATAGCCTGTGGACACATCCATCTCACATGGGTAGAAACCATATGCTGACCAGCATTCCTCACGTGCTCTGTGAACCACGACCCAAGGACAAAGAAGCACGAGGCACGGGCATCATTTCCCCCCTAGACTCTCCTTGTAGAAGCACTAACGTGCTGAAGAGCGAGCACAACTTTTTCACGTTGCGTCTGTCAACACATCTAATCTGGATATTGATTAAGGGAGAGAATCTTAAACCAGTTCCCACGGTGATTCTGACTCATGGTGACTCGTGGGTGTCAGAAAAGCATTTGATTTTCATAGTTGAACCATCAAGCCTCTCTCTTCTGAGGTCCCTCTAGTAGAGCCAAACCTCCAACCTTGCGGTTAGCAGTCAAGCATCATGCTCATTTGTACCACCCAGGGAGCTCAGACATGAGTCACCACCAGCAAGTCTGATGACGCCCCCCCTCTAACAGGGGAGGCTCATGGAGGTAAGGGGACTTGCCTAATGTCCCCTTAATTCACAAAACCACCGCCTGGCACGTGTCCCATGTCTCTCCTCCTTCCCACAGTCATTAGCATGGGCAGCTGCTCATCTATATATAAAGTTAACAAAAACTTAAACTGTGAAACAGCACATTGTATTCCAGTTTAATCAAAAAGTAGCCTGGTCACACATTCCCACGTCCTCAGCACCACGGTTGAAATTTCACTCTGTGTCCTTTGTCACTTGTCTCCTCCCAGAGTCAGACATGCTGACACACGCTCACGGTCTTGGAGGGCTGGGAGACATTTCCGAGTGAAGAAGAGAGTTTCCGAGAGGCCTCCTCCTGGCACCATCAGTTAGTCCAAATTGCCAGAGTAGATCAACATGTGACTTCAAATAGAGTGGAGATGGAAAACCAAAGCAGGACAAACATCAATAATCTCTTCGTACAAAAAACAAACCTCACCCCAACCTGTAACAAGTTTATCAGTCAATGTTCCCTCATTGTGTTTCGATTTCTGAAAGTAAAAGAACACCAGAAGAGAGCAGGGCTTGTCATGGGGGACAAATGCTTTCTATGATTTGGGTTCCCCGAAGTTTATCTGTTCGGGTCATGTTCACTCATTTGTTCTTCATCGCTCAATAGCTGCCTCCAGTTACCACCCCCACCGTTTAGCAACCTGAAAGTGAATGAGTTTCTGCAGGAAAACTGGCTACGCGGTGAGGTGTGCACCGGAGCCCCCATCATCGCGGCCTTGTTTGGGGAGCCCTTCTTGCTGTACTGATGTCAGCACATCTGCTGAGTTAAAGATTGACTATGTATTTACTCCAGGGAAAACATAATTATTTCTTAATGAAGGAAGCTGAGACTTGAAGAAAACAGCAGAATGAAAATGCTCCCGCTTCCCTTCCAGTCCGGAAAGAGTCTACAACAGAGAGCCGCTTTCCGACAGAGACTGTGAGCTCGTTACCCCTGGGCACTGTCATTCCGGCCGAATCCTGCCCAGGAACACTCAGGCCTGGAGCGGACTTGGGGACTCTTTAAGGGAATCCCAATGGTAGACAGGTTTTGTAAATGTCCTTCCGCAGACTCGCCGAAAGGCAAGATTGTCCTGCCTATGTTGCCCAAAGAGACATGGAGAGATCCAGTGAGAAAGAAACAGACAGAAACAGAGACACGTTGTGAGAAAGGAGCAGAGGGGAAGATCCAAGCAAAGAGCAGAAAACACAGGCAGACAGACTTGCAGAGCGAGATGCCTCAGTGCTAGTGGCATTCTCACGTCCTATGACTGCTGCCACTTCTTGGTTTCCTGTCTTTAGAATTCTTAGAAATCGCTCTTTGTCCCTGAAAGACAGGCTTCTCATAACCTGTGGTCACTGAAGAAAAAGACTCCTCACCCTCACTTCTTTGGAGTCCTGCCTTTAATTTTATTTCCCCGCCCATGTGGTTGTACTAATCTATATTAAAAATGATCACATATCAACTCAAAAATATGAACCTTGAAAAGTAAGCAAATGTGGTCAGGTTGCTCCTCCACTGAAATCCATGGATCCCTGTCTATTGTTCTGAGGAAACGAGCCAATTTCTCTAGCATCTCTCACTAAATTCTCGAGGACCTAACCTCTGCTGATCTTTCTAATCTCTCCTCTCACCTCACCACACCTGGGAAACATCCATGCAGATCTTTGGCCAGGGCTCAGTTTCTCAAAGCCATCTAGAGCCCATCTTGTCGACCTCACCTCCTGCCCCAAGATAGCACGAGATCCCATACTGCCTCTTCTCCCAGCTTAGTTGCAAATCCAATCCCTGGTTCTCAGTAGTTTCAGGAAAGCCTTCTCTAATCCCATTCCCTTCTATTCCAGCTTAGCCCAATCACAGCACCTTCCTCCACACTGCAATTGGCTTTTAGCTTTCTCCCTCCTGTGAAAGAGAATCATATATTTCTTATGCACTACTGTACGGGTTGCTGTACAAACTCAACTGTACAAAGTCAACACCGAGGACAGCATTTTGAAGTGGAAAATGTAAGGTCTCTAGAAGTGAAACCATATTCATTCCCTTTGATCAGAAACAGAAGTCAAAGGATTTCATACTCTTGGTATTACTTACCCAATTCTGTGCCACGCAATATCAGCATATCGCCAAACATTAAATTGTTCAAGAGTCAAGTGGACTGGTAGTTGCTTAGCACCGGGAGATGGACACGGAAGGATTTTACCCTCGATGTTCAGCCAATTACTGCACATATAACCATACTATTTGTCTAGAGTTGAGTTCCCTGGGAAACTAACTCTGGGACTGAGATTTGCATGATAGAGCTATCTTGGGATCAATCCTGTGTGGAAGAGAAACAGAAAAAGCAGCCAAAGCAAGTTATACTTGAAGCAACTTGAATTGAGGCCAAAGGGCTGGGCATTTGCGCCCTAGTAAAATAGTAATAGGAGGTTCTCCTAGGAGGGAAGAACTTGACTTGGGGCAAAGCACCTTCCACAGGCCGCAGGCAATTGCAGGAGAGAGTGGGAGTTGACAGCAGGCCACACTGAATGTGGTGGTCAGTCGAGGGAAGGACTGCCTAGGTCCTGGAGAGGGCATCTGGGATGCATACCACAGCCTCCACCATGCTATTTCAGAAGAGGAAGGAAAAGGTATCATTTGCCCTAAGTCAGAGATCTTGGTCCGGTTGCTTCTATCAATAACAAGCTTCCTGCATCAACTTGACAATAAAATGAGGCATATTTCACAATGGGACATATTTCTCACTAGTACCATTGAAGTTAAATAGAAGTTAAAAAAAAGCACTGCTTCAAAATTATATCATTGCTGTTGTTAGGTGCTGTTCAATCCTCTGATTCATAGTGACACAATAGAATAAAACACTGGCTGGCCCTGTGTCATCCTCATCATTGGTGCTATATTTGAGCCTATTATTGCAGCCATTGTGCCAGTCCATCTCATTGATGGTTGTCTTCTTTTTCTCTGGCCCTCTACTTTACCAAGCATGTTAGTATGTTCAAGGTAATGAAGTCTTTCCATCTTCACTTCTAAGTGGTAGTTTGACTATACTTCCACCAAAAAAAAGATTTGTTTGCTCTTCTGGTACCTTCAATATTCTTCGTTAAGGCCACCATTCAAAGGCATTCATTCTTCTTTGGTCCTCCTTATCTACTGTCGAGCTTTCGCATTCATATGGGGCAAATGAAAGTAGCCTGGGTTGGACCAGGCACACCTTAGTCCTCAAAGGGACATTTCTGTTCTTTAATGCTTAAAATAGATGTTGTGCACATTAGTTCAGGGCCATGTGTTGGTGGATTCCTTGATGGCTGCTTCCATGAATGCTGACTGCAGATCCAAGCAAAGGGAAATCCTTGACAATTTCCATCTTTCCTCCAGGTATCATGATGTCGTCTATTGGCCTGGTTGTGAAGAGTTCAGTTTCCATCTGTTGAGTTATGACCCCTACTGGAGGCTGTAGTCTTTTTTGTTTGTTTGTTTGTTTGTTTTTTATTTTTATTTTTTTAACATTTTATTAGGGGCTCATACAACTGTTATCCCAATCCATACACACATCAATTGTGTAAAGCACATTTGTACATAGTTTCACAAAACATTTTCTCTCCATTTAAACCCCCGACATTAGGTCCTCATTTTTCCCCTCCCTCCCCGCTCCCCACTCCCGCATGAGCCCTTGATAATTTATAAATGGGTATTTTGTCATTTCTTGCCCTGTCCGACATCTCCCTTCATCCACTTTTCAGTTGTCTGTCCCCCAGGGAGGAGGTCACACACAGTTCCATGTAATTGGTTCCCTCTTTCCTACCCCTTCTCCCTTTACCCTCCCTGTTTTGCCACTCACACCACTGGTCCTATAGGACTCATCCGTCCTGGATTCCCTGTATTTTCAGTTCCTATCTGTACCAGTGTACCTCCTTCTGGTCTAGCCAGACTTGCAAGATCGAATTCGAGTCATGGTAGTGGGATCGGGGAGGAAATATTTAGGAACTAGGGGAAAGTTGTATTTCTCATCATTGTTATATCACACCCTGACTGGCTCATCTCCTCCCTGAGACCCCTCTGCAAGGGGATCTCCAGTGACCTACTAATGGGCTTTGGATCTCCACTCTGCACTCCCCCCATCATTCACTATGGTAAGATTTTTTGTTCTGATGATGCCTTACACCTGATCCCTTCGACACCTCGTGGTTGCATAGGCTGGGGTGCTTCTTCTATGTGGGCTTTGTTGCTTCTGAGCTTGATGGCCGCTTGATTACCTTCAAGCCTTTAAGACCCCAGACGCTATACTTTTTGATAGCCAGGCACCATCAGCTTTCTTCGCCACATTTGCTTATGCACCCATTTGTCTTCAGTGATCCGTTTGACACCCCGTGATCACACAGGTTGATATGTTGTTCCATGTGGGCTTTGTTGCTTCTGAGCTAGATGGCCGCTTGTTTTCCTTCAAGCTTTTAAGACCCCAGACGCTATATCTTTTGATAGCCGGGCACCATCAGCTTTCTTCACCACATTTGCTTATTCACCCGCTTATAAAAATATCACAATGCTAAGTCATTGTTTCTTGACATATCCTCCATGTAGGTCTATACACGTTTGAAGGTAGTGTTTTTATTGGGCTGCTCCTTTCCCAAATAATTCTGTTCTCTTTTATTTATAGCACATCAAAATGGCAGCGTTAGCGTCCTTGACAGACACAAATTGCTGGTCCCCCCCCACCCCCAATGTTCTCTGAGTGTGGGGAATGAAAAAGAAGTCCAAGGAGCAAGGTCAGGGCTCTAGACTAGCTGATGTAAGGTTTCCCAATGAAAGTCTTATAGCACAGCCCTGCTACCATCAGAAAAAGGAACAGGTGCACTGTCATGGAAAAATAAATCCTCAATGCAACTTTTCTGGTCTTTTTCTCATCGATACAGTTTTCAATTTTCTGAAAATGTTTACATAATAAGCATCTGTGATTATTCGGTGTCCTTCTAGATAATTTATCAAGATTATCCCTTGGGAATCCCAATCCCCCCTAAACAGTCACCATAGTCTTCTGAGCTGGACTCCGCCTTGAGTATAAATTGGCTCAGCAGAATCCCTCAGATGCACTATTTTGATGGGATCTAGTTCTCTGGATCTTCTTGGTCAATCCAAGATTTGTCCCTGGTTACAATGTGTTACACAAAATGTCTTCATTGTCTTCAAACTTGAGTAAAAGCCCGATGGAATGATCAGCTCTTTGAGCAAGCTAATTTGAACTCTACACATGTGGTTGCCAGCATTAAGCCGAGTTTTCTGAGGCCAAGATGTTCCCTAACACTGAAAATGTCATGACAAGCGACATCCCAATTTAAGTAAGTATCATAGCAATGGTAATTATATGGCTGTCTAATGGTTGGTAAGGATTTTACCCTCAATGTTCAGCCAATTACTG
>NW_022111320.1:30109249-30123728 GCF_000313985.2 Echinops telfairi
TACCCTATGCACAACAGAAAGAAACACTACAGCCTTACAATTGTCCCTCTGCCTGAGCCTACTGTTGTAACCACGATGTCCATCCATCTCATTGGGAGCCTTTCTCTTATACAATGCCCCTCCCCTTTACCAACTTTCTCTAAGGACTGGTCTCTCCTGACCATATCTCAGCCCAGAGACGTTTAGTAGTGCATATGTGCAGCTCTCTTTGGGGAGCAGTAGAGAGGGATATGGAAAATTTTAATGGAACCTAATTAAGAACAATATATAATAGCTACACTCTATTCATTCCCAAGCATCACATCAGAATGAATCTGGATGAATTACCAAGATCTAGGCCCTCAAAGGAAATTTCCCTGGGTATATGTAGAAACGATGCATATTTAACTGAATTGAACTAAATCGTATGCAAATTGTAATACTCCCACTTTTATTCGGAAACAAAGAAGGTTTGGGATCTAGACTCTGCTCCAGTCAGTCTTCTGGAAGTAAATTAATAAAGACATCCTAAGGTGTGGGAATGCAAGCAGGAGGCACAAGAAATGACAGGCAAGGAAAAAGCATTTGCAGGCAGTGTGGGTGTTATATGGGAGGTGAGGGAAGGTAAAGTGGAGCTTTGGTATTTTATTCTGGCCGTGTCTGAGCTAAGGAAGAAAGCCAAGAGGCAGCTAAGAGGGGCCGACAAAGCGTGGGCCCCAGGAAAGCAAAAATCAATAATTCTGAGTCATAAAACCAGAGAGGCATTGAGCATTTATATAGTGAAGCAGACTCAGAAGGAGGCAAAAAGAACCCCCAAAACATGATTTGCACAGTATCTGGTGGGGGATGGTGGCAATTAACCATAAAAGCAACTTACAACTGTTGACAAACAGGAAGCCCGGAAGTTCCTTGCCACTCACTGCGTGTGCAAACCTTCAGTAAGATTGTCTTTATTTATGGTACTGTTTTCTTTTAGTGAGCAGAAAACTTGAAAGTGTCTCATGGACTTATTTGGAATTCCTATTGTCAAAAATCACCCCCACTACTCCCGAGTTGATTCAGAATCATAGCGACCCCATAAGACAAACTAGAACGGCCCCTACAGGTTTCTAATCTTTAGGTAAGCAAATGGTCACATCTTTGGATTTGAACCACTGACTTTTCACAGTTAGGGCCAAGTGCGTAACCACTGTGCCACCAGAGTTCCTGACATTTCTCTTGTCTACCTTCCTTCTCAAAATAATGCCCTGAGCTGTGAATTCCAGTCTTAGAACTTCTAAGAATCTAATTTCTTTCCTTAGGTTGAAGCTGGTGTATGTAAACACAATTCACTAACAAACACAGCCGGATTCCATCACGGACCTCTCATATGCATACTGCTCTGCACTTGTGAAACTTCACCAGGAAGGTAAGCGAGGGGGCCAGGTGGGCCACAGGAGTCAAACAAGAAGGATGGTGGTCCCAGCTCCATCCTTTACTCATTTCCGGACCTGGCAAAATGTCCTTACCCACGTGGCTTTTTCATCGCTGAAATGACACCGGATAAAAGCAACGCAAGTCCTGTCCAGGCTGCAAGGATTTGGGAGAGATGCAGATGAGATTCTGTGAGCGAAAGCAGCTTGTAAACTTTGAGGTGAGATATAAATGTAACAAATTATTACAACATATATAGAGAGAGTATAGACCTCTATGACGGTGAGAGCACAGTCAACTTGGTGGGAAAAAATAGTGTAGCTAAAATTTTATTTACATTTTGTCATTTTTCATGCTACTAACAAAAGCAATCACAAGGGAATACAGTACCAATATGAAGCACAGAAGCAAATGGATTTGATCCTGGTGCCTATAGTAATGCTTTCTATTTTCCAGGCATCACCACAAACAGGGTGTCTGGTGTGAAAAGTCGGACTAGGGAGAGGGAAAGAGATACTATTTACCAAGTGGACTTACTTGTGCTGATAAGATTCTCTGTGGTCGAACTCATTTAGCCACCATTATAACCCTAGGTGGAAGAGAAGTTATTGGCCCCATTTCACAGATGAAATATCAGAGGCTCAGAGCTGTTTAGTGTCTTGTTTAAGATCATAGAGATAGCCAGTGCTAAAGCTAAGAGTTGTACCTGGGCAGTTTGGTTCCAAGCCAGACAGTAATAGGCCAGGACCCACACTGAATATCAGCTCTGTTCTTGAAAAGTTAGCATCCTATAAAGAGGGTGCAAAAGGATGACCAGGAAAAGAAAGTGGTGTTTTTTTTTAATATTATGCTTAAAACACTTTCACCTAGCATCTTCCACACTTATAAAACTATGTGATTAGAAACAAATTTTTTGCCCACAAATGGTCCAATAACCAAAAAATATCTATATTTCTCAGAAAGGCTTGTCCTTAATGGTTTTGTAGACACTGCTGGTTGATCTCAGACTGACCTACCCCATTCAATGCTTTAATTACTAGCAACTTGATTAGAACCAGAGTTAATAGATAGCTAGGTTATGCCAAGAGTCTACTACTAACACTGCTTTTTAAAACCTGTTTTACTTCAAAGAAATCTTTGAATCCTCTTAGCTCTCAGAAGAAGAGAGACACAATGCAAATAGAAGCCACACAGCTGAGCCAGGGATCTGTGTCATATGATCCATGTTCTTGCTATGGGTCAGAGCATGATTCCAGGTCTGGGCAAATGAAAATGCCCTTAGAGCTTAAGTGATCACAGGAAACAACTGCTATTTTGAACGTCTGGCTCTGCCAAGAGAACTGCATCCAATCCTCAAACATCTGCAGCTTCTCTGTGTCAGGCCCTCCACCAGGCACCTGGGAGACAGAGTGAATAACCCAATGTCTTCCCTGAGGAGTCCAGAACAAGGCAAAGTGAAGCAAGAGCTGGGGTTTCCACCTGTAATGAATACTGTAAGAAGAAAGAGTAATAGGAATGCTGAGAGAAGAGAGAATGGAAGAGGATGCGTGTTCACGAAAGATGTCTGAATATGATGGATGAGACCTGGGGTCCAACGGGGTGGAAGTGGGCAGAAAAATGGGTGATTCCAAGGTGTGTGGCGCTCAGTCTAGTTCACACCAACGTAAAGGAAGACGAGTTAGAAGAGCTTTGAGTTACTGTTAGCACCATGGGGGCACAGAAGCTGATGAGTATTGGGCTGGCATGAAGCTCCCTGTATCTGTATGAACTTATGAAGTTTCAAAGTATAGGACAATGCACATGAAGTAATATCCTTACCCAAAGGAAAAAGGAGACGATGGTGAGAGTATTAGCTCTGGGATCAGAGTGCCTGAGGTAACTCAATACCCACATGACCTTAGACAGGTCCTTTAGCTCGTCTAAGACTCCAATTTTATTCAACTATGAAATGAAAATAACAGCAGAGTAACTACATTATAGAACTGGCTTGAAGTTTAGAATACATGGTGCATGAATAAGAACTCTCATATGCTGCTGGGAAAAAAATCATAAACTGGTACCACCACTTTGGAAACTTCTTTGTCCTTATTTACTCGAGGTGAGTGTGTACAGACCCTGTGAGTCAGAAGCTCCACTCTTAGGAACAGACCAAACCGATACAGGTTCAGGAGGGTTGTTGTTGATCCCCATCAAGTCCATTCCCACTCATGGCCACCCTCGGTGTGCAGAGCCGATTGCTGTGTAGGGTTTTCAAGGTTGTGACCTTTCAGAAGCCAAGGACCAGGCCTGTCTTCTGAGGCATGGGGAGGGGGGTGATATTCACACTTTCAAGCTTTTGACTAGTCCTCAAGTCCCTAAAGGTTTGTGCCACCAGCAACATTTTCAAAGCCACTAATTGACATATACCTAAATGTAATAGTGCAGACAAGCCTTGGAGATGTTGCCCGTTCAGTAAGTCACGCAAACATTGTGGGTTCTAAGTGCATTTAAGTTATGTTTATGCTCCCTGGCTGTCTTTTAAGTATGCCATAGTATTATGGAAACCTTTGGAATAGTGTGAGAATCATCAAAATGTAACACAGAAACAGGAAGTGAGCCCGTGACATTGGGAAAATGGAGCTGATAAACTTGGTGATACATTTAGGTACACTCCGGGCATGCAAACTTCGTACTGGCAGATAGAATGCATTTCGTCTGTCACTCATATGCTGTGAGGCCTTGTGTCCTAAGTCATCCGTCCTCCTGTCATCTGTAGAATGGAAGAGGAGGACTAGAAGATTCTTTTGCAGTCTGATTCCAACTCCAACCTGCTTGGATGACTGTTGAAGACAGCCCCGGTCCCGCAATGCTTGGGTACGGTGTTGTCTCGAGTTGTAATATCACTCCTGGTTTTGAAACTGAAAAATACAGCTCTTTCAATCCAGGAATCAACGTTCACACAAAGGACCACATAGTAAACGTGTTAAGCTTTTCAGACCATGCAATATCTGCTACAACTGCTTGGTGTTACCACTGTGATGAAACTGAAAGCAGCCATAGATGATATATAAATAAAAGACTGTACTTGTGTTCCAATAAAATGTAATTGACGAAAGCAGCTGCAGGACAGCTTTGGCCCGTGGACTATACTTTGCCATCTCCTAGATTTGAGATGTGCTATCAGGAGAGACCAGTCCTGGGAAACAGATAACAAGCTTGGTAAAGTCGCAATGAAAGAGGAAGAACCTCAAGATGGATTGACACAGTGGCTGCAACAATGGGCTCAAATAACACAAAATCATTGTGAGAGTGGCGCAGGACAGGGCAGCAGTGATTGTTCTGTGATGCAAAGGGCCACTGTGAGTGGACACTGACTCCAAGGCATACAACAACAAAACAGTAGAATTTTGGAAGAGCAGTCTTTAATATTGCTTCTAGTATTTCCATCCGTAAGCTAGAGAGTACAGAAACCAAGGGCATTTACCCTACTGTGACTTCCGGAGGCAAAGCTAAAATGATAATAAAGTTCTACAATCAGATTTAAGGATATTGTACAGAATGGCAGTCAACTATTCTTCCTTTTGAGTAACTAGTAAATAAAAAAATCAAATTGCACTAAGGCTGAGCTTTCTACTCCTGTGAGATAAAGTTTATTGTGCTAACCTGGCTGATAAACACCCATGGGGTTAATTAAAGGGCGGAGAGATAAATGGCTCAGTGAGCCTCACCTTTCTAGTTCTCGGATCTCTTGCTTTGTGATGGTCGGACCAGGGTGTAGCTGCCTTAGCCTTCTTCAACCGGCAAGGCTGGTTTTCTGCAAGATATCCCTGACGAGAAGCCACATGGACCTACCCCCATGCAGCCCTGGGTGCTGGAGCAGCCGTGTAGAGATCCCAGTGCTGAGATGCTTACACGCTCACTGACTTGGCTTTCCTCCTGCAGTCGGCATCATAGTGTGTGTTTTGTGAGAAGGAGGAGGACTTTGTGGATTTGTGTCAGGCATATGGGCTAATGTTGGACTTGTGGGCTTGGGAAGCACTGGGTTGGGATGTTTTCTTAAGGTGCACTTACCCTTTATATAAATCTCTCTTATACATATGCATTTCTGTGGATTTATTTCTCTAATGTCCCCAGACTAACACATGCTGCTTAGAGTTACAGTCTTGGGAACTCACATGGGCAGCTCTACCCTGCTCTGTCGGGTCACTGTGTGCCCGGATTGATTGGATGGCAGTGAGTTTGGTTTTGAGATGTTGGTAGAGTCATTTAAGATTGTTTTTGACTTTTTTTAAAGGCTTAATGCAATGGCTATGAAATACCAAGGTGGTGCATTATTGATTAAGGAAAACATTTGAGCGTCTTGAAGAATTTAACATATAATGATCTGTTAGGAGGCACCAGAAATACATCCTAAAATGAATTGAGAGAAAGTGGATTTCTAGGTTTCTTTCCCTAGATGTACGAAACAGAGAAAAGCTTTCATTGCAGTGGGCCATATGGACACTTGATTATATTCCAAGGGTCCATTCAGAAGCTCCTGGTTGTCCACGTTTGCGCTGAAGATTTTTTGTGGTTCTGAGAACACTGACTCCATATGGACATCCAGGGATGTGTGTCTGAGCTAGACTAAGTCAGCCCATGAACCATAATGAATCCAGGCCTTTTCTAGGAATGACTTTGTAAGGATCATGTGTGGAAGGGAGGCCTGGAACTCCTGAAACCATTTGCTACATGAGGAATACCTGACTGAATGACCAATTCACCAAGAAGGAGGGAACTAAGAGGGTCCAAGCAACAAAGCCAGAGTTCTGAGAACACCAGGGCCGTGGGAATCACAGAACCCTAAAACTTGCCCTACTTTGGCCTCCTGAAGTTACATGAGCCGTACAACACCTTTAGTGTCCAAACCAGTTTGAGTGCGTTCTACTGTTACTTTAAAAAATTATATCCCCCCACCCCAACCCCAAAAATTACATCCCAACTCTCTAATGTTTATCTATGGAATGCCTTGAGCAATGTGGTGCAATAAATGTTTAAATGGCCCTAACATTTTTACCTACTTTTTTTACTTTCATATATTCTTTTTTTTTTAATCATTTTATTGAGGGCTCATACAACTCTTATCACAATCCATACATATATCCATTGTGTCAACACATTTGTACATTTGTTGCCCTCACCATTCCCAAAACATTTGCCTTCTACTTGAGCCCTTGGTATCAGTTCCTCATTTTTCCCCTCCCTCCCCGCTGCCCCCTCCCTCATGAACCCTTGATAATTTATAAATTATTCTTTTGTCATATCTTACAATGCCCAACATCTCCCTTCACTCACTTTTCTGTTGTCCATCCCCCAGGGAGGAGGTTAGATGTAGATCCTTATAATCAGGTCCCCCTTTCCACCCCACCTTCCCTCCACCCTCCCAGTATCACCACTCTCACCACTGGTCCTGAAGGGATCATCTGTCCTGGATTCCCTGTGTTTCCAGTTCCTATCTGTACCAGTGTACATCCTCTGGTCTAGCCAGATTTACAAGGCATTTTTACCTACTTTTAAAATATCTTCCAGAACTTCATTCTCAGCTGTTTTAGAACACAATGACCAAAGGATCCGCCTCACCACTATCATCATGGCTTGAACCTATCCGCAACCCATTTCTTAAATCACTTCCAAAAGCAAGAGACAGACCAGCTCAATGTCCCCCTTGCCTGTTCAATTTGCCTCGCTATAAGTGAGAATAATTCCAAGCCTTGTCTACATGAGAGAATCCCTGGTTGTAAATCAGCCCCGCTTCAAGTTTCTAAACTCCAACCTCTAATGGCCTCTGAGACAAAGCTACAGAAAGGAAGCCATGGACACACTATTTCTAGCTTCCCCTCCAAGGGCAAGAAACAAGACATTAGGAACCTTTATATCTTAGCGTGCCAGAAAAAGAGCTCTCTGATTGATTCAGGAATCAGAAGAAGGGACTCGAGAATTCTGGGGTTATGTTTCATTCATTCACTGTGTTCTATTTTTAGTTTCTTCCAGGAACTAAAGCACCAGGAATTTTTTAGTGTTCAGCATATTGGATACTTTACATGAACATAAAAACGAGAGCAGGACAACCTCTTGGCCATTGTAACATTTCTCCCTTGCTCACCAGCAGCAACACGAAGACAATGTATTAACCAGCCTCTGCGATCCATTCATCTTCTCAGGAGAGGCTGGATGCTGAGCCTGGAAGGATGCGCGATGGTGAGCATCCATCTTCTAAATGTCATTGAAACAAGGCTACTACTTCACACAGCAAGCCGTCTTTTTTTTTTTTTTTTTTTGCCTCTCACTATTTCTAAGTAAAACTTTTTCCAAATGGCATGCCCTCCTGGAAACTCAAATATACATAGAACAAGCCCACCACAAAAATATGCATGTCCCTACGTGCCTCGAATGTAAAGAGAATCAAGTAGGCCAAATGGAAAGTAAACCGAAAAGCCCAAGAAAAGCAGACAGTGGTTTCTTAAAGACGATGCAAAGAATCTTGCTTGTTATTTTAGTAATGTTTCTGTGGGCTTCCCTAAGAGTCTATGGCTGAGGTGGGGGTGGGGCAGTAGTGGATTAGTGACCAAATTCTCCCCTCCCATGAAGGAGACTTTGGCTTGAGTCTGGTCAACACACCTCATGTGTCCCCTCCCATCTTTCACCGGAGGCCTGACCTTCAACAGGTTTTAGTGGAAGTTTCCAAAGCAAATGGACTAAGAAGCAGAGTGACCTCCTTCCCACGAAAACCCTGCCAATCACAGCAGTCCAATCTGTAACCGACCACCAGGACGGGAGGACCAGGAAGCATTCTTTCCTCGTTCATGAGGTCCACATGCCGCTTGAGCCTGCTCAATGACCATGAACTAAAACAAGCCTGTGAGATCCTCGACCAGCGGTTCTCAACCTGTGGGTCCGGACCCCTTTGGGGGGTTCAACGACCCTTTCACATGGGTCGCCCAATTCATAACAGTGGCAAAATGACAGTGATGAAGTAGCAACGAAAATGAGTTTATGGTTGGGGGGTCACCACAACTTGAGGAACTTTATGAAAGGGTCACAGCCTTAGGAAGGACCACTGACCGTTGTGACAAAAGAATACACAGTGTGTAAGCATGAAAAAGTGTATTGAGAACAATTGCCATGGGCCTCTCAGCTGCAGCTTCTGTTTCTACCCATCCCCCTCGCTCTCATGCTAGACTTCTTTCCATCTCATGCAAGGTTAATCCCACTTTCAGATGGCACTACATTCTGGTCTCCAAAGGGCTTGGAATTCCATTAGCTTTCTGCCTTTGGCTTTTATATCTTTTCCTCCCTCTGGGAGGAGAGAATAATGCATTGACCATTATTCTAAGCACAGAAAGACCTAGTGCTTTTGCTTCTAAGATGCCTGCACACATTATTTGACAGAGGAGAAATCGTATTTACAAACACCCCACTGGAAGTTCCTGCCTATAGGAATCCTGTGTGTTTTACCTTTATTTATTCCTAACTGAATTAAAGAAGAGCTATTTCCTACATATCCAGAGGAAAATTATAAAAGGATTGCTATGGATTAAAGTCATATTTGAATTGGATAGAAATTAAAATTATGAACAAGTACTCACACATGGGACACCAGGAAATGGATACTGGAGTCTGGACACCCCTTCTCTGAGCTTCAGAGAAGAGTGCCATGTCTGGATACCTGGGAACATGGACACTTCAGATCACAAGACCTGGGTGTTAGGCGAAAGCTGGAGGAAGTGGTGGGTTACCCCAATACTTGTTGAGACAGTGAATAAGAAATAATGAGGATCATTTTTATCAAGCTCTGGCAGGTGATGTTCTGACATTTCTACCCTGCAATGACAGAATCCCATCAGTGGTCTGGTGCAGAGATTGTTAGAGGTTGTTAAGAGTTATCCAGTTGGTTTCCAACTCATAGAGATCCATTTGAAGGCGTCAAGCTGGCCTACAGGGCTTTCCAGACTGACATCTTTACAGGAGAACATCACCAGGCCTTTCTGCCATGGGGCCACTTGGTCCATTCAAACTGTTACCCATCAGTAAGCAGCCCAGGGCTAACCCATCATGCCAGCGTGCCCTCAAGAAAGCAGACTACAAAACAAAACAAAACCCATTGTTGTTGAGACCATTCTGACTCAGAAGCCCTGTGTGACAGAGTAGGTGGTTTTCCAAGGCTATAAATCTTTGCAGAAGCAGATAGTCACTTCTTTCTCCTGAGAGACAACTGGTGAGTTTGAACTACTGACCTTTTGGGTCACAGACAACCACTTAACCACATTCCCAAGGCTCCTTTCAGACAGTGGAAAGACTCGAAATTTGCTTCAAACTCTTCAGCTCTGACAACTGTTCTGATTAGTCATATCTCAAACTTCAGCCTTGCCAAAGATCACATCATTTTGTAGACTTCACAAGAGGCTTACAGAGAGACCAAAGACCCAATTCCAGTAAAATTTGTATATGTCTTCTATTTGGAAATTCTTTGTAAGGGCAAACTAACTATTAATAGTAACGCTTATTGTAGAACAAAGTGAATATGCACTAGAACTAAAAATTTCATATTTCCCTTGCTAAGAACAGTTGACAAAAATGGGTAAATGATGTTAGAATCAGCCTTATATGGTGACTAACATTTTGGGGCCATTCTACCTTGAAGCTGCAAACAAATTAGTATTCTAACACAATTAGGCATCTTTGAGCAAACTGGGCTGATGCAGTTGCGTCAGCTAATTTCTGAAGAAGCTACAAAGAACTGTGGGAATCAAATCCATTCAGCTGGGGAAAGAGATCATTTGTGGACAGGGTATGCGTGGGTGGAGAAAAGATGAATATTCAACAACTACAATAGGATGACACTTGGGGTTCACCAGATGACCCGGGCAGCAGGAAAAGGTAGAAAATGATTTCTCACAACTATGAAAACCACATGGAGCCGGAAAGAGAACAATGTCCTAGATAGAAATCTGAGACATATTCAAGACAGGTTAGCTTCTTGGGCAATAAGGTGTGACCTTAACTTCAAATATCAAGAATGTGATGCAAGAAACAAAACAAAAACAAGCAAACCCTTCTATATTCCAAAACTCACTCCTCCCCCCGCCCCCCCGTACATTCCCCAACCAGAAAGGTCTCCAGCCATTTCGGCTCAGAGATCCAAAGGATTAAACATCCAGTTGTCAACTCCAGTGACTTCGGCTCTTAATTTATTTTTAGGTTTATGAAATAATGAACTGCAAGATCTTCACACACTCCCACAAAATATTAACCTACCTAACATTGCATTCTGTCGTCAGACCACTTCTTTTTCCCTTGGCATTTACAAAGCTTTGCTCGACATTTCCCACGTATTTTTCCATACAAATATTCTATCTATAGATCTCTCATTTGAAATAGCTTTCCAGTCTTAAGGACACTAGAGGGATACAAATGGCCACATCTCCACACACACATATACATAGGCATGGCCCATCCTTTCCTCCCCAGCTTCAGATGAAAAACCTGCAGATCATGTGAAACAGAGTATTCTACTTCTGCTAGAGGTATCTCTTCACCTCACGAGCAAAGGGTATACTGAAACTGATTTCTTTAGTCATTCTCATCAAAGGCAAAATGGCCATTCACTATTTTCCTAGCCATAGGTCTCTATTAAAAGCTCTAAAATGATCTAGAGAATATTAATGACTGAGTCCACCCCCCAGAGATCCTACTTGATCAGCCTTGTGGAAGAAGTCTGACATTGGAAAGAGAGGTGTCTGCATCCCTTCTCCAGCACTGAGTTGCACAATCTTGAACCAACCTCTGAGCCTGTCATTTAATCAGTGCAATGGGAGCAGTCTTACTGTGGGGATTGTGCCAAATCCCCGGCATGCTCTCTAGCACACAGTAGGCTTCCAAAAATGTCAGTTTATTATGGATGTTTCATTATTTTCTGGTTTCCTGATAGGAAGAGAGAGAACAGAATAAAATAGAAGACTATGCAGCCTCCAAATATTCTAACATGCTTAAAATGTCACACTGTTTAGTAATGATGCCCATGAAAAAGGGTACCGCATCTGAAATACGGTTGCAACATCTTAAAGAGGTAGCACCTTTTTGTGCGAAGCAGTGATACACTTTGACTCTTTCATTGTACCACACATTTCTTTTCATTACACATTTTTGTCAAATTTAACTCCAATATATGAACTGGCTATGCTATTACATGCCCAAGATTTTGCAACCACAACAGAGAATAATAGAATGCTCCTTAATGCCTATTTAAGAGTAGAACATTACTTGTTTATAACGGAAGCCTAATATTAGTGGTCTGTTGTATAGTGGTGGTTATTTCTTTATTTTTCTAAGTAGCATATGAAATTATACTGTAGACAAATGTAAGTAGACATAAGCTGGACACATTACCAAGATGCTATTAAATTGTCATGGTCTGATAATCCTCAATACCATTTCATCTGGATGGTGTTTTGCTATCAAGTGCCACGAACATGAAACGTGTGACTAGAAAAGTCAAAGATAAAAATGAAGAAAAACATATGCAAATAGAGGGGGTGGGCTTCTCCTTTAGTGTGCTGACCTAAAGCTAGAAACTGCTTGTTTTTTCTACAGCCAGTGCGGAGTTCCAGAACCACAGTCCATCAATGAGAGCAGTCCGGAGAAGCTTGGGGAGAGACAAAGAGGTACGATGGGTTTGTCGTGGGTCCTGTTTTCTACAAGACGGGCTGTCCTTCCCGGTCACCGCAAAAACGTCCCAGGCCTGTTACTAAAAATGAAAGCGCCAAATTCTTCAGACTTCCAGACCTTGCTGGAACGCGGGGTGTGAGCCCTGAGACTCCTGGGAAAGGGGCTGAGGAGGCGAGCGAGTGCAATGATTTTCATCCTCTGTCTGCGTGTTCCGCATATGGGAAAGCATAAAAGAGGTATTGGAAAAAGCGCCTGAAGGCACCACCCCAAATGTTTTAAATTACTATTTGGAACATTCATTAAGCATCAGAAATATGCTATGCTGAACACAGTCTTTGGTAGATATCAATCAAAAGCACATTTTCTCACAAATGAACTGGGGGGAGAAAGAGCCCCAACCCTGGCATCTTTCTTCTTCCGGACCTTTTTCTCTGGGAAAATAGTGCTTTAAATTGCTGTTTGTTCTCATAATGGACTAATGCCTTTGAGGTCTTTACCGCTTAAAGTGCTCTGAATGTGCAGTCAATATACATAGAAAGTTCGCACTGATTATATGCAGCTCAAAGGATTTCAAAACATCGCCCTAGAAGCTTTTCCTTTCTCCTTAGAATCGCCATATGCCTTCTTTCCTGGAGACTGATTTTCAACAGAGCACAACAGAGTCTCCTCTCGGAAATGGATTTCCCACAGAAGTGGGCTACATCAAAGGAGAGCTCCTTAATGTTGAGCGAGATGTCTCTGATGTCATTGAACTGCCAGGCAGAAGAACAGAGCCACCAACTCACAGATACCGGAAGCAGTGAGCAGTAGACCGTGCTGTCAGCCCTACACTCACCCTTCCCTCATGGGCCTTGGCCCGTTTTTCTTGCTCGCTCCTTCCCGGCGTGTTGCTGTGCTATTTTCAGAGTTCGTGGGTCTTCTCCCTCAGAATATTTGCTAAATCCAATAGATTCATCTGGCAGGTAGAGTTCTTGGCCCTCCGTCGTGATTGGAAATGGTGACTTCAGAAGACAATGTCTTCCCTTTGATGGCATCCGACATATGCTTCACAGTTGTTCAGGTGCGTCCCTTTCCTGGGCAGATGTTCCTTGGGAGCGCAGATGGTTTGTAATCAGCTTCTACTGAAGATCGGCTGTTGGAGCCCACCCAGATTCGGTGCAGAAGAAAGGCCTGGCAGTTGTTTCTGTAAAGATCATAGCCAAGAAAACTCTATGGGAGACTTCTACTCTCTGACGCCATCTATTCAACAGCAACAGATTTTGTCATTTTCTGGTGTTTTTCCTGTGTCCTGTATTCGGTGTTTAGTGTCTTTTGGTTTACTTCCCTGAATTCTAGCTGAATGAATAAATATGGCTTCAAATTCTGCCTTGTGTTTTCCCTGTGTAGATTTAAATGTAGATTTACCATTTAAAATGCACAAATGCCTAGGTTATCAGCAACCTCATTGTGTGACACTATGCATTTATAACCATGGTTAAAAAACACCAATCCCATCATTTCATGCACGAACAATGTAGGTATGGCAGTTAATGAATGCCAGATTCAAGGCATGAGTAATGCTGGCTGTGATGGCTAAGGCGATGATTAGTTCATTTGATGGGTTCGTGATTCTCAGTGGTTTGGCAGTTAGATATAATTTGTCAGTTACAGAATGACAGTCATCCTTTACTTTCACATCATGCTGATTTTCATGTAACAACCTGACCTGTGGAGTCTAATCCTGTTACTGAGCTAAGAATGAGTGCTAAGATAGAGACAATCTGAAAAATATTGCCTGTAGAGTTCCAGTTCATGCATGGATAGGTTTTGTTTTGTTTTCAAACAAAATGTGTTCAAATGTGTCTTTGTGAACATTGGTGACTATAGATATATTTTCTCAATAATATACTTGTCTTAATTTTATTAGAGCACCTTAAAAAATGAATATGTTTGTCACGGGTGGGAGATGAGTCCAAGGGCAAATATTAGACTTTTAACAGAACTCAAGTGAGCATCCTCCCAAATCACAGGTTTATAATGTATACATTGAACTATAGTTTTTAGATTGGCCCAGCATTTTAAGGAAAGTCAGAAAGACTTTGAAAATGACCCAAGAGAAAAAAGATTTTCAACCTTGATGAATGAAGAACATGAGGTGAAAGGCCAGAACTGGTGAAAGAAAGCTAAAGAATTAGTCCTGGTAAGCTAGCTACCGAGTTGGGATCGCTCACGTTTTGGCCTTTCGCTTTTAACTGAGCATCTTTAGCTCAGAAAGCTTTCAGCAGGGTAGGTACCAAAGTGTTACTCTAAGATCAGCTAGCTCAAAGATACTACTTTGGAACAAATCATAACCAAAGATGAGTCTTGACTTTACCAAAAAGATCCAGAGAGCAAAGTCCAATCAAAACAGAGGCTTCCAAAGAGT
>NW_022111320.1:30125062-30139782 GCF_000313985.2 Echinops telfairi
GGCCCTCCAATGGGTCTGAGGGACAGTGAACTGGCCCCCTGTTTTAAAAGTTTGAGGACCCTTGCCTTAGAGGATACCAAAACTGCTGTTTTGACAGGATATAAACCAAACAGTGCAGACTTCTTCAGGAAGGGTTTGAGCCCTGGAAACACCACCTTTAGAAGTGTACAGACCTAGATAGAGGACATGTCTGGACACATAACAGTTTCACACTTGGATGTTTTGTTCAATAGACGTTTCTACGATTTTGTAGGAGACGTTTTTTACTTACCCTCCTCTCTCTCCACCTTTCTCTTCCTCTCACACACTCACTGGTTAAGGATTTGTCTGCTAACCTAAAGATTGCCAGTTTAAACTTGCCCCACACCTGTATAGGAAAAGACCTGATGATCTACTTCCCGAAAGATGACAGTCTAGGAAGCCCTCTAGGGTAGTTGTTTCCAGTCACACCGGATTACTAGGGGTAAAAACTTGAGACACCGAACAACAACAACCACAACAACATATACTCTCTTACATAGCATGAAGTCCTGGTCATTGACTTTTGCTCTGTAGTCATTTGGTCTCCTGTGTCTTGGATGTCCTCAAGATACTCAACACAGGCAGCACCACTGACGCTAGTGGTGGGTGGTGAGGTCTGGTTTAAGATCAAGGAAAGCACAAAAACAAGGAGGGGAACAAGTTCAAATTCTGATATAAAGAATCTTGCAAACACCTCTTGATTCCATTCAAAATGAAAGCCATGAACTCAATACTTAGAGATCCTAAACGGGTAAATGCTGAGTGGAGACCTGTAGTGAAGTGTCATGCATGCACACACGCACAAATAGAGAGAGAGAGAGAGAGAGAATTGGAAGCCACAGTTTCTCTGCTCCAGTGTTTGATGTCCCAAGGCATGGTCCCTGCCCCACACCACCCCCAGTGGCATCTGCTTTTGCTCTTGTCCTATTGTAATATATTCCTCGCTATTTGCTAGATGATAGAATTCTGGTAAGTGTGCCTTTGGCCTGTTACTATTGAACATTAAGTGGGGGAAGATTAATTCAAAGATCTTCTACTGGCTTCCATACAGCTCCTTCTTCACCTACCACAGGCCTTGGCTCTTTGTAGGTCTTTACTTTTTTAGGCACACTTTCCCTGATCTCATTGCTTAGAATTATTAGCCTTTACCCTTAGCAACTAAGGGTAATTGTAAAACAATTTTCCTTCTTGCTTGCCTCTTCCCATAGCACTTATCATCTAGCCTACTATAATTAATTTATATATATATATATATATATATATATCTACCCTAGACAAATATATAGATCTGTCTTCCTCTCCCAGGATATATAATATCCTCAAAGATATAGTAGACGTGTATGTCCCTTTACTGCTTTGTTTTCTTGGCTGCTCTATTTGCAGTATTTATAATGGTATAAAGTGGATACTCAATCATGTGTGATGAGTCAATGAATGATGACACCTTGATGGCAAGATAGCATGGGTGCTGGACACATGTAGGTATGTTAGGTGCTAAGGAGGAGATGCAACAGAACCCAAACCTGGAAGATGACAATTCTAATACCCTCCCGCAAATGAAGACCCTCCACTGTACCTCCCTAGAGGGCATGTATGGTATATGGAGAATGGAAAAGATGAGAAAGCATAAAACCTATGCATTTTTCCAATCTGTTTGCTTGTTCAGGATGGACTGGAGACACTGTATAGCCTGCTGTGAGGTCGGTATCTGACGCTTAAGGTTTTACAAGCCAACTGTCTTCTCTGGAGACACCTTAGGGAGTCCCATGTTTGCAAGTGGGAACGAGGCCAGTAGTGGTGCTGAGATGCCGTGAATGAGTGGTAGGATGGGTGCCTGGCTTCTAGCCCCAGTGCTGCTGTGAACTAAGTTACCTCCTGGGCTCTGTACGGTGCATATTGTGGTGCATGTATTGCTCAGTCAATCTCTGAACTCATTTCATTCGACACATTTTTAATGAATACCTATCAGGTCTGACGCAGCGTGTTAGGTGCCACGGGGGCAGCACGGAGAATCAAGTCCATGCCCTCAACACCTGCGTTATTGTGTGGTAGGTTGACCCTGCTGGCCTTTCACAAGCCTCCCAGTTTATCTGGGTCAGATAAACTAGTGTGAGCCTGGACACGAGAACTGGGCTTTTGATGTTCGCTGCCTGCACGGGTCCCTTTTAAAAGCTGTAGTTATTATAGTTGCTAGTCACAGGAATGCTGGAAACAGATTTCTTTTCTTTCTTATTTTTTTATAAAAAAGGTCTACACTGAAATTGGCTCAGGTCTTCAGGGCTTTTGTGACCTCAGAATTCTAGAAAATTAATACAATCACATTACTAAGGAACTCCATTTTTTCCCCACAACGTTTACTATTTACTATGCAGCCCACTGGATAGTATGCAGTTTTAGAGGAGGAGGGAACAAAACTCATGATTACTATCTGCTACTCCAAAATGACTACCCACCAAATGAATAAGGTCATATAAGAAATAAAATTATATTAGAACCATCTAAACTACTATACAACACATGAGATAATGTTAACTAAGAACCGGTGGTTTCGGGTTTTTTTAAGCATTTTATCGGGGGCTCGTACAACTCTTATTAAAATCCATACATCCATTCATTGTGTCAAGCACATTTGTACATTTGTTTCAAAACATTTTCTTTCTGCTTGAGCCCTTGGTATCAGCTTTTCATTTTTTTCTTCTCTCTCCCCCATCATCCCTCCCTTATGGACCCTTGATAATTTATAAATTATTATTTTTTCATATCTTACACTGATGTCTCCCAGTTTTTAACAAAGTAGAAAATAACTGATAACTAGTTAGATCTGAACAGAAGAGTTAGTGCAACGCCAAAGGCCAAAAATCAGCAAACAGTTACAAGGAATCATAATTACCCAGAAACATGTTGGCATCCACATAGAAAGGAAGAAGCTGCTTAGAGATAAAAACAAACCAATCTCATTTAGAAGGCCATTAAACTTTGTTTGAAGGACTCCGTTTTCAACATATGAGAAGATGAGAGGTAAAAGCAGGCAAAGTGAAATGAGTTGCCTATGAAATCCAGAGAAAATAAAATGGCAGAGAGAGATTTAACCAATAAGAAGGCTACATCTCACTACTTGTGTTTCTACAATGAAAACACCCAAAGTAAGAAAACTTTAGAGATTGGTATCCTGAGTTAACTACTACTGAATCTACCCATAAGAGACCAAAGTTCTACAAAGGGAAACAATAACACCACATTATGAATACAGCCAATCTAGATCCAATTATATTGGCAACGTCCTCTTGAATAGAGAACTTAACAAAAGGAATGTTCTAGTGCTGCTGCTGCTGTTTGGTGCCATCCAGCTGGTTCTGTGTACAATAGATTGAAACACAGACAATTCCTCCATCAACCTCACAATTGCTGCTATGTTTGAGCCTCATACTTGTTGACTTGTTGCAGCAAATGTGATTATCCCTCTCCAGGAGGGTTCCCATGTTTTCTCTGATGCGCAATTTGACCAAGTATAATGTCCTTCTCCAGAACGGTCCCTCCTGATACCATGTGGAAAGTATGTAAGTTGAAGTCTTGCCATCCTAACGTCTAAGGAATATTCTGACTATACGTCTTCTAACACAGATTTGTTTATTGTTCTGGTGACCCACGATATATGCAATGTTATTTTCTCACCTCATAATCCAACGGCATTAATATTTTGTTCTTCCTTGGTCCTTGTCCAGCTTTTATATGTATGCACACGAGGCAAATGAGAATGCCTTGGGTTGGGTACTCACAATGGCAACTTTGCTTTTTAACAAAGAAATCTTGAGGAGCAGATTTGTCCAATGCAATGCTGTTTGATTTTCTGATTGCTGTTTCCATATGTGTTGGTTGTGGATCCAAGTAAATTGATGCTACAAAAAAGAAAAGCTAAGGTTTCCTCGGGGGGTAGTTCAAAACCAAGTTCTGTAAAGCTTTAAGAAGAAAGAAAGGTGTAGAAGCCGGCCTCATAAGTAATCCTGGTCTGTAAATTTGAAGTGGAAGTAAACAAGGAAGTACAACCTTCTAAGATTTTTTAAGATCATGAAATCACAGCTTTATTTTTTTTAATCATGGTAGACCAGGACTCCCTGTAAGTTAAAATGGAAAGAATACCAAATTTAAATTTCACTTGAAAAATGAATAAATATTGACGATTTATGAAAATTTCCAGAGGGAAATAGCAGTAGCAATTTTCACAAAGTGAATTCTGACTCATGGAAACTCCATGTGGATAAAAATAAAATTATCCTCTATAGGGCTTTCCAAGGCTTTTTTTTCCCCAGAAGTAGATCACCAAGAATTCCCTCTCTGCCCCTTCTCCACGGCACCCCTGATTATGCCAAACTCCAATCCTTTTAGTTGCCAGTACAATGAGTTTAGTGTTTCACCCAGGGACTCAAAGAATATCTTTCTATCTATCTATATAGATATACATATCTCGATATTGAAATTAGGAATATGAAAGCTGTGGCAGTTACATAATCTACAGTCAACTTGAGGAAGGGGTGGAATCTAGCCTGTCAATCAGGTTGCAGCTTAATGACCTCATTTGGAGGCGCTATGGAGATAAATAGCTCACTGGAGCCCAGACCCACTCTCTCTGTTTTGTCTCACTGAGAGACATTCCTGATGACAAGCTACATGGAGACACACCGATGGAGCCCAAGCCCTGGAGCTGGAGGAACCACATGTGGACCCACGCCAGTGCTGAGATGCTTCCATGCCACTGGATCCACAAGACTTTCTGCCCACAGGCCTGTGATCTTTCTACATTCAGTGTCATTGCATGTGTTGTGTGAGTCTGAAGAGGAACTTATAGATTGGTATCGGACAAATGGGCTAATATCGGACTTATGGACTTAATCTGGACTGGGCTGGGATGTTTTCTCAATATACAATTGCTCTTTTATATACAGCTTGTTCTTATATACATAAGAGTGTCTATGAATTTCTTTTCTCTAATCCACCCTGACTAACACAAAAGCTGTTTAAAATTTGCTTGTGTATTAAAGTAATTTAAAAAATCATGATACAGGCAGGAAATGTTTCCAGTATTAGAAAATTGCTATTTTGAAAGTATTACCTAGTAGTATCATAGGATGAGGAACTTAAAAGGCTTAACCTTTCCACTTGACCCATGGCAGAATTAAATTATATCTTCTCCAACCTGATTTTTCCCATGAAATCTATTCTGTTTAGGATGAAGGTCAAGTACCAAGTGAGAATGATTTAGTGGTGCTCTTCAAATCCAATTCAATAATCATACTCTTGTCTCAAAACAGCAGCTGGACATCAAAGATGAAAAGAAAAAAGACACGAGAAAATGTAACCGTCACACTCTCAAGAATATGATGAAGCTGAAATACGACCATTTCAAATTCTATCATCCTCAAGTATAAATAGAATTTTCATTCATCAAATGCTAAGCAAACCAGGAACCTTTTGCTGGTTCTTCGTGTGTGTGTGTGTGTGTGTGTGTGTGTGTGTGTGTGTGTGTGTGTGTGTGTGTGTGTGTGTTGGCATCTCACCTTTTCACACAGAGCAGCACTCCCCATTGCTATCTCCCCTTCTATAAAGAACTTGACTTCTTTTGAAAAGCTGAAGTGCTTACATAAAATTTCTTCCTTTCTTTTTCTGCCTAAACATAATAGTCACTTGACTCCTGAGAAAGTTAAATGCAAAAACCTAAGGTATTACTGAAAATACTTCAAAAATAGGCAGGTCCAAAATAGCACGGTGGACAGTCATAGCAACTGTTCGGTCTGTAATATGAAGCTCACAGCGACTGAGAGTGGGGAGACAGGGAGTCCTTATTGATTATAATCTGTAATGACACACCACAAGCTATTGCGAGCAGAGCATTGTCCTTTAAGCTGGTGTCCTAAAACAAAGTTTGAGCTACAGAAACAGAGTGTACACTAAAATCATTCTCTCCAAATATTCTCTTCTAAAGCACCTCAGAAGTAGACCATAGATTAAAAAATGTTCTTCATGGAAAAACTGGGATTTTAAATAAGCATTCTTATAAAGAATAAACTAACCTATGTTTGTTATAGCACTGTCTTCTATGTGCTTTGCTTTCTTTGTGAGCTTTACTAAGAAATAGGGGGAGAGTTGTTCTGTTTCAAGAAATCTACAGTCTAATTGGGGGTGTAAAAAGCTAAATGATAGGGTAAGATAGCATACTGTAGCCTGTCATCAGCAAATACATTATACAGCTTAGGTGTTTTCTGAAGTAGTGCTATGAATTCACAGGGACAAGATGCCATCATGAGTTTGGTAGATCAAGGTGGGCCTTGACATAAGGTTAAATGTTCTGACAGCTCTAGAGGAATAAAGCATCAAAGAGTTTAGAGGGAAAGTCACATGCACAGAGTCTGAGACAGAGAGGCCCTGTGTGGCTGCAAATATAGAATGCGGACAGCTGGATTTTCTCTCTTAACCAGAGTTGAACATTGAGGGCTAAGTTTATGGCTTTTTATATAGTAAATAATAAAACTATTCCTCACTTATCAACTATCTCATCATCCAGCATTTTGCATTTATGACCATAATAAAAAATTTACTGGCTGACCATTTTGCACATTAATGACATACATCTGTCAGTAATGAATACCGAGGTACAAGGCAAGAGTAATAATGCTGGCTGTGGTGGTTAAGGGTATGTGTCAACTTGGCTGGGCCATGATTCTTGTAGTCTGGCAGTTATGGAATGATAAAAAAATTAAGAGTTCTATATTACCATATATACTCGTGTATAAGCCGAGATTTTCAGCACATTTTTAATGCAATTTTTGTGGTAAAATTAGGTGCCTCGGCTAATATTCGGGTCAGCTTATACTCGAGTGTATATGGTAGTGTAATTTGGCAGTTATGTGATAATGTAGTCATCCTCCATTTTGTGATTTGATATAATTATCCTCCATTTTCTCATAACGCCAGTTTTCTCACAACAATCTGGTTGTAAAACATTACCAAGGTGATAAGTAAGGAGTGGGTAGAGAGATTTGCTAGAATGATGACTAAGCACTCAGCTGCTAACTGAACATTTAGTGGTTCAAATCCACTCAGCAGCTCTGGGAGAGAAAGACTTGGCAATCTGATCTTGTAAAGACTACAGCCAACAAAACCCTACAGGGCAGTTCTACTGTCACATAGGGCTGCTAGAGATCAAAATCAACTCAACAGCACAGAACAATAACATTGTACTATGAGATTATTTGTTTAATACCCACCTTTTCCATTCTCACGGCAACTTCCAAGTGTGCCTTCCTGTTCACCCACTGTGCCAGCCATTGTTAACTGAAGAAACCAGTAACCACACTTACATGGTGGTTTCCTCCCACTACAGAGACTAACACACCGGTTACTCTTCTTCTCAGACTCCCTCACTGGAAGAGAAATTCACAGGCCTGTATTCTGGCTAAGGAGTCATACACAGAAGTGGGTCTCTAAAAATGGAGTAATCGTGACTGCTTTTAAAGGAAGTTTTGCCAGCCATGAATCTTTTCTTTTTGTGCCATGACGTGTATGTAGTACGTGATATTTGGAGCTCTGGTAACCATCTTGAGACAAAGAAATAGCAATCATCATTATGAGAGGTCTATACACTAGGAAAGACAGTAAAAACCAAAATGTTTTAAGGCTCTCTATCATGTCATTAAGCAAATAGTTTGATCCGATTGCCAGATTTCTTTGCTGTAATAATAAATAAACATCCTGTTAAGTTAAACCAGAGTTAGAAATACCATTACCTGCAGTCAAAAGCATTTTTAACGGCTTCACCTACCCTCATCCTCCCTGATCCTCCGACTCTAAGGCAACTTCAGGTGAAGCAATGCTCTTCATTGGTCCACTCACAGACTACAGTTAGCTGTTAAAAGGAAAGGACACTGACAAAAGTGCTGAGACTTTTTGAAACTGACTCTAAGAAGAAAAGTCAGTCCTTTATGTGGCTAAATTTACATAAAACTTGGAAGCTGCCAGAAGCTAAGGTGTTTGTGCTAAGATGTTTGCCTGCTTACAATAAGAAAAGCAAACATCAACGTGCACAAGTAGGCATAAATTGACATGGAAAGACATCGCTGGTGGGGTTATATTCTCTGCTGCCTTTCTACATTTTGGTGAGTCAACCATTCTTTGAATTCCCATTAATCCATTTGCTTAACCTAGTTTTGAGTTATATTTCCTAATATAACATAACCAGGCTCCATATATAATGTTCCCTAACCTTCCCTCTGTGGCAGAAATTTGGTATGATTATTTTATTAATCATGAAGAACTATTATTAATTTTCTAGACCAAAAGATGAAAATAGAAAATGTTTTGAGAATGATGTACAAATGTGCTTTACACAATTGATGTGTGTATTGATTGCAATAACAGTTGTATGAGCCCCTAATAAAATGTTTAAATAAATTTTTTTTTAAAAGATGAAAAAAGTGCAGAGCTCATCTTTTTTTCCTAAATCATGATTTGCCCTTATTATGGGTTCCATTTTCAGTTTTGCCACACAGCAATTTTGTGACCACTGGTAACTGATTTAATCTTCCTGAGCCTCAGTCTCCTCTTCCATAAAAATAGAGACATGAATTATAGATTACTCACAGGATAACTCAATCCCCACAAAGAATTATACTATCATCTACTGGGGCACAATAATTGTGAGTTAATACTCTTGGGCCAACACTAAGATCCCCAAAATAATGAAATGCCCAATTGGTAGTGAATTTTCATCTATAGATTCAGTGAGGATATTAATCTTGTCAGCATCTATTGTGCACATAGAACTACTCATGGTGCCTAAGATATTGCCTAATATTAACACTTAAAATAACCCTACAAGGTAGCTATACTGTTCTGGAAGCAAGAAAACCAAAAGATAAGAAAAATTCAGTAATGGGTCCACTATGGCGTAACTAGAATTTTGAACCCAAGGTTGTATGGATAACAAGACTCATGAAACAACAGTGCAACAGGAACATGAATAAATACACCATCTCCTCATTTACTGATACGACCAGATTCCAAAAACCATCATTAGAGATGCTATGTAAAAATGAAAGATTACCACATCAGGTCACAAAATGGAGAATGGCTATATCATTACATAATTGCCAACTTATATAACTGTCAAATCAGTCAAGCTGACACATAATCTTTTTTTATATATATCATTTTTATTGGGGGTTCATACAACTCTTATCACAATTCATACATACATCCATTGTGTGTCAAGCACATTTGTACATTCATTACCCTCATCATTCTCAAAACATTTGCTTTCTGCTTGAGCCCTTGGTATCAGCTCTTCATTTTTCCCTGTCCCTCGTTGCTCCCCCTCCCTCATGAACCCTTGGTACTTTATAAGTTATTATTATTTTGTCATATCTTATGCTGTCCGAAGTCTCCCTTCACCCACTTTTCTGTTGTCCATCCACCAAGAAGGAGGTTATATGTAGATCCTTGTAATCGGTTCCACCTTCCAGTTCCTATCTGTACCAGTGTACATCCTCTGGTCTAGCTGGATTAGTAAGGTAGAATTGGGATCGTGATAGTGGTGGGGGGCAGGGGAGGGGAGGCAGAGGAAGCATTAAAGAACTAGAGGAAAGTTGTATGCTTCATCGTTGCTACACTGCACCCTGACTGCTTCGTCTCCTCCCTATGACCCTCTTAACCACACAAGTCGGCATTCATTATTGCCAGACTTACATTATAAATGTGAACAAATTGTTGGGCAGAGTTTTGACTATTGTATACAATGTGAAATGTCAGATGGCAAAATAGTTTATAAGTGAGAAGAGGGAGTTTATTAAATGATTTAGTTCTAAAAGGTGAAACCAAGGTTTCTAGTAGACTCTCATCTGACACAAGAGTTAGGGTCAAAAATCAGATCTCTAAGATAAAATATTATTTAAAAAATACTAGCATTACCATTGAGTCGATTCTGACTAAGAGCAACTATATAGGGCAGGGTGGAGCTGTAGGCTGCCATCTTTATAGAAGTCGACAGCCCCATCTTTCTTCTGCAGAGCGCAGCTGGTGAGTTCAAACCACACACTTTTCTGGTAGCAGCTGAGTACTTTAACCAATGTGCCACTAGGGGTCCTTGAAAAAGTAAGCATAGACAAAGTAAGTTGTTTGGAAAATGCTTTTTAAGTCAACTTTAAATTTCCAAGACTTGATGAAAAGTATAAATGCTAAGAGTTGATTCTTTCTATTTTTAATAGTTTTATTGACATAATTCACATATCATACAATTCAGTAGTTCAACCATATTAGAAAGGATTTATGCAATCATCACCACAATCAATTTTAGAACTTTGGTTTCTTGTATTCATTGTTAGCTCCCCATCCCTCCCAACCAAGAAATTATTAGTCTAATTACTGTCTATCGATTTACTGATCCTGAATTTCATATACATAACACATACCAAAAAATAAAGTTGAAGAGCAAAAGAAAGCCAAGGAAAACTTCAATTGAAAAGAAAGTGGAAAATATTAAAAGCTATAAAAAATTGTAAGGGATCTAAAGGGAAATCAAATGATAAGCTGCTAAGTTTTAACTCAACCACATATAGAGCAATCCATTATCCAATGCACACTGTCTGATAGCAAGGCCATTCACGGGGGGTGGGGATAACATGGAGTGCTAGGGGGGGAAAGGTTTATACTATGTGAGCTTCCCCCCTCCTCCCCACCTCTGAATTGGTCCAGTTGAATTTCTGGGAGTAGGATGTTTGCCTCATGTAAACCCATGAGGTCTCTATTCAGGAAAGTACCATCTTGGAGAATATGGTTACCCACGCTGTCTAGATTCATTCTGCATCTGACCTCCCTTCAAAGAGGGTGAAAAAGATGACTGTGTCCACATTCTAAAGGTCAGGAACCAACAGCTGTATACACACCCTCCCGAAAAGTGTAAATATTCCAATGTTTCCTCAAATCGTTAAGTTATACTTTGTTTGCTTATCTTATGGACATCCATGTTTTAGAATGAATGTTGAGGTTACCGTTAAGTATGATAGATGGAAATTATGTTTACCCAGAACCCCACCTCCAACCCCAACATATGGAAAATATATATTTTGTAAGGCAAAAAAAAGATAAATATCAACAATAAAACTTGAAAGCTAAAGAATAGACGCAAGTGGCACAGGAGAGAAAGTGCTAAAAAATAATACACAAACGTCATTGCTGCAAGTCAATTCTGGCTTATAGTAACCATACAGAACTGCTGTAATGTTTATGTAAGCAAACTACCACATCTTTCTACTGCAGCACGATTGGTGGGTTTCAATTGCTCACTTTTCAGTTAGCAGCTGCGTGCTTTATTCACTCAGTCACCGGGTCTCCTGAAAGAACATTAGCCAGGAGAACACGCAGCCCCACTAAGATGTCTTATACCAATGGCTCCTGGATTCGGAAGCAATGGATCCAGATGAACAATGGAGAGCAAGTGAAACAGAGAACAGAAGGAAAGGCTGAAAGTCTGCATGAAAAGCAGTTTTTGAGTCTCTATATTGCATCTATCACTCCATAGAGACTCTCTCTATGTACAGTAACCTCGCTTTACCTCACCCCCTACCTACATTCACACCCATTTTTAATTTCTTGAGTAGAAGTAACTATGGCTTCAGGTCAGTCATCCTTTTGGGAGTTCACCTATTGTGACAGAGCACATCAACTCAGCCTCTGTGTCAGCAAGCTCTAAATATATCTTCTCATTAATGTGACTTCTCATATCTCTGAGCAGTGTTCCCAGTGCTATAAACTTTCCTTCACGCCCACTATACATACAGCCATTGGGATTAGCCATTCATTTGGGCCTTGCATCTCACTTTGGAATTTTCCCTTTTGTAGCATGGTGCTTGGGATGAAAAAGAATGTAATATCCTTTCTTCCACATTTGTATGATCCAACACTAAATACTTGATTCTTGCTAACATGTTTCTATTCTGAAGTATAATCCTATAAGTAAGACAAGTTAATAAGAATATTATTCAAATTTCCATACCAATTACTAATGCCAAAGATGAGAGCATTGAAGAGTTCACTAACTTCCTCGGTCTGAAAGTAATTAAATATACAATAAATATGCCTTGATAATTATTGGTGATTGGAATGAAAAAGCTGGAAACAAAAAGAGTCTTAGTTAAAATATGGGTTTGTTGATAAAAATTAATGCTAGAGATCACATGCTAGAATTTTATAACACCAGTGACATTATACACTGTCAATACCTGTTTCCAACAATATAAACGGTGACTAGACACATGACATCGCAAATGCAATACACACCTGGTCTTCAATCACTATTTTTCTGTGCATTACATCTTTTCTTGAGATGGTGTCAAAATTCAGGTTAGAATATCAAGGACAGCGTGCATAAATAAAGCTACAGGTCTTTTAAGAGCTGCTTTACAACTTGCTCTTGAATACAGAAGAGCTACAATGAATTGAATAAATAATGAAATCAATAGCTGAGTTGAACATTTCAAAAAGAGGCTCTAGAGGACACAGTCTTATAATAAAGTATACCAGGACCTGGAGGTATAAAATCAAAAGGGAAGAATACACTAGGTTTTTGCATTTCTCAAGCTAAAAGACCTGAAGAAAAAAAAATCAAGCTACAAGTAGCATTACTGAAGGATTCTATGAGCAAAGTAATTCACACAGAAAATATGAGAAGATATAAAGAATACACAAAAAGAGTCACAAAAGGAATTGGACAATATTGAACCATTTCAGGAGGTAGCATATGATCAAGAACCAATGACCCTGAAGGCAGAAGTCCAAGATGTGCTGAAAAATGAGGCTCCGGAAATTGACAGCATCCCAAACGAGATGTTTTAAATAACAGATACAGTACTTAAAGTGCTCACTCATACACCTTGCCCAAACTGGAAATGATCCACAGAGAGAGTCTTACAAAAGCTCATGGAAAATGCTTTTTTAATGAGAGAAAAGAAAAAAGCCAACTATGCAAACTCCCTACCATTGAGTCAATTCTAACTCAGAGACCCAATAGCACAGAGCGGAGCTGCCCCTTTGGGTTTCTAAGGTTTTAATCAGTATGAAAGCAGAAAGCCTCATCTTTCTCTGAGAGAGTGGCTGGTGGGTTTGAATCCCTAACACTGTGGTTCACAATCCAATGGGTAACCTCTAGGTCACCAAGATTCCTTGTGTAGATTTCAAAAAATGTTGACAGCAAAATACACTTGTCCTAACTGGCTATATAATTTCTCAACAGGGTCTAGGTTGGGACATTAAAAAGAATGAGACACTGATTTTAAAAGAACCCATATTAGAGCAACATGAATACCACGAGAATCACAGGAAGAGCAAACATAATTGATGTGAGCCTCCGGTGAAAAAATGGTGCAATCATTGATATTTTGTGAAATGTGTATAGAGATGGTGTCTGCTAAGAAATCAGCAGCTTATAAACGGATTCCTTATTTTAATAAAAGACAAGATGACTTTGAAGGTGGGGTATTCAGTGTTAGATCATGCACATCAATTTGCAAAGAAAAACTTGATGTCGTTCATGACCTAATTGAAGAGCCCTGACAATTAATGGTAAAAATAGCCAACAGCATAGACGTTTCAAGAGGTTCAGCTTATACAACTCTGACAGAAAAAGAAAAGTTAAGCAACCTTTATGCCCAGTGGTGTCCAACTGTTGCACCCAAATCAGCTACAGGCCAGAGTGGCACTCTCAATAGAAATTATAAACAAGTCGCATCAAGACCCTAAAGCACCTCTTCCCAGCACAGTGACAGGAGATGAAACATCACACTACCTGTGCAATTGTGAAGGCTTAGCACAATCTAAACAATGGTAACCAGTAGATAGTAGTGGTTCAGTCAAAGCAAAAGTGGATCTGCCAAGCGCAAAAGTCATGGCAGCAGATCTTGGGGGATGCTCGAGGTATGTTGCTTGTTGACTTTCTGGAAGAATAATAAAATCTGCTTATTACGGGAGTGTTTTGAGGAATTTAGGTAAGACTTTAGCAGGAAAAGGTCCAGGAAAACTTCACCAGAGTCCTTGACCATTGGACAATACTCCTGACCATTTCCCTCGTCAAACAGGGCAATTTTGGGAGAGTGCAGTGAAAACGCATTAGGGGTCCATTTTAAAGTGCTAATTTAGAGCCATCTGAATTATTATTGTTTCCTAATCCTAAAAACTATTTAAAGGGAACCCATTGTTTAAATCATTTTATTGGGGGCTCGCACAACTCATCACAATCCATATATCCATCCATTGTGTCAAGCATATTTGTACATTTGCTGCCATCATCATTCTCAAAACATTTGCTTTCTTCTTCAGCCCTTAGTATCAGCTCCTTGTTTTTTCCCCCTTCCTCCCCATCCCCCCTCCTTCATGCACCCTTGATAATTTGTAAATTATTATTATTTTGTCATATCTTACACTGTCCGACGTCTCCCTTCATCCACTTTTCTGTTGTCCATCTCCCAGGGAGGAGGTTATATGTGGATGCTTGTAATCTGTTCCCTCTTTCCACCCCACCCTCCGTCGACCCTCCCGGTATCGCCACTCTCACCACGGGTCCTAATGGGATCATCTGTCCTGGATTCCCTGTGTTTCCAGTTCCTATCTGTACCAGTGTACATCCTCTGGTCTAGCCAGTTTTATAAGGTCAAATTTGG
>NW_022111320.1:30140352-30151095 GCF_000313985.2 Echinops telfairi
CCCCCCCCCCTCCAGTTCTTTAGGGATGAACTGAATGACAGGTAACAGTGCTTTCTTATCGTCTTTATTGTTTGCTTTTACTGGTGGTGTTATGTTTTATTTAATGTATGTTTTCTTGTATATGAATAAATCTATAGCCACAGTAACTGAATTAATGGTTGTTTTTTGATGGGAAGGGGGTAAGACAGACAAGGCTCAGGGAAGTAGGGAACAAATAAGAAGGAAGAAAATGTTCTAGAACTGATTGTAGTGATGATTATATGACTCTTTTTAATAAAATTGAACTACCTAATTGTGTGATATGTGAATTATAGTGAATATGTGAATTTATGGGAATATGTGAATCAATACAATGATTAAAAATTAAATAATTGGTAACAGTGTTTACAAAGGGTCTTGACACTGATGCACCTTATGTTGAGAAGTAAAGTTCTTATTTTCTCTTTTAATTCCACTTTTCCATTAACTTTCTGAGTCTTCTCATATTTGTGCCCATCCAAAGAAAGGTGAACCAACAGAATGAAGAAATTATTGAACAATATCCTTAATGTCCCATGCATGTAAAATATTAGATAATTTTGAAATTATTTTGGAGGTACACTAACATTGAACTGCCAGAAATACAAGCCAAATTTAGAAGAGGATGTAAAACAAGGGGTATCAATGCTGATATCAAATGTATCTTGGCTGAAAGTAGAAAATACCAGAATGATGTTTACTTAAAATTGTACTGGCTCTGCAAAAGTATTTGACCATAACAAAGTATGGATAACATGGCAAAGAAGTCTAAAACACTTCAGTTAGCTCATATGGAACCGGTACATAGATCAAAAGGCAGTCATTTGAACAGCATAAGAGGATACTGCATGGTTTAAAACCAAGAAAGGTGTTCATCCACTGGGCTTTTAGCCTTTCATCATACTTATGCAATCTGTATGTTGAGTAGATCATCTGAGAGGTTGGACTTTATGAAAAAGAGCATAGAACTGGATGAATACTCATTAACAACCCGTGATATGCAGATGATACAACCTCATTTTCTGAAAGAAAAAAAAGAGACCTTGGAGCACTTACTAATGAAGATGAAAAATACAGCTTTCAGTATGTATTACACCTCAACATAAAGAAATGAAAAATCTTTACAGTGTGATGAACAAATCATGAGAAACAGAACAGGCTGAAGTCAAGAATTTCATTTTATTAGTATCTGAAGTCATTGTCCAGGGAAGCTATAGTCAAGCAATCAAATGATATAATGCAGAGAGCAGATAAGGTTCTTAAATCATTTTATTGGGGGCTCATACAACTCTTATCACAAGCCATATATACATCCTTTGTGTCAAACACATTTGTACATTTGTTGCCATCATCATTCTCAAAACATTAGCTTTCTACTTGAGCCCTTGGTATCAGCTCCTCATTTTCTCCCCTCCCTCCCCACTCCCCTCTCCCTCATGAACCCTTGATAATTTATAAATTATTATTTGTCATATCTTACACTGTCTGATGCCTCCCTTCACCCACTTTTCTGTTGTTCATCCCCCAGGGAGGTTATATATAGATCCTTGTAATCGGTTCCCCCTTTCCACCCCACCCTCCATCCACCATCCCAGTATCGCCACTCTCAGCACTGGTCCTGAAGGGATCATCCGCCCTAGATTCCCTGTGTTTCCAGTTCCTATCTGTACCAGTATACATCCTCTGGTCTAGCCAGACTTGCATGGTAGAACTGGGATCATGATAGTGGATGGGGAGGAAGCATTTAGGAACGAGAGGAAAGTTGTATGCTTCCTCGTTGCTATATAGAGTAGCAGCGGTAAAACTTCTTTAAAGTGCTAAAAATACAAAGATGTCACTTTACAACTAAGATGTGCCTGACACAAACCGTGTTATTTTCAATGACCTTTTAAATATGTGAAAGCTGGAAATAAATATAAACACTGAAGAATAATTGAAGCCTTTAAAATATGGTGCTGACAAGGAATATTGAATATATCACAGACTGATAAAAGAACAAATAAATTGGTGTCAAACGCGCAGTAGAAGCAAGAATGATGAGAATGTGTCTCCCATCCTTGGACGTGCACGTGGAGGGACCGGTCCTTAGGGAAGCACATCATGTGTGGTGAAGTGAAGGGGAAGCGCAGAAGGGAAAGGCTCTCAGCAAGGAAGACTGACACCGTGGCTGCAACAACAGTCTCAAGCATATTAACAGTTGTCAAAACGGCACAGGATCAAACAGGATTTTGTTCTGTTGTACACAGTGTCCCTGTGAGATAGATCCAGCTCCACAGCACCTGACAGCAGCAACACAGCCATTATGGTGTGCCTTTAAAGGGGCATCAGCATTGGTACACGGCAAAACAAAACAAGGCAGAGCAAACACCTGGTGCCATCAAGTGGATTTCCGCTCATAATGATTCCATAGGACACAGTAGAGCTGCCCTACTGGGTTTTGAAACCTATAAATCCTTATGCAAACAGACAGCATTGTATTTCTCCTATGGAGGGGCTGGTGGGTTTGAACCACTGACTTGGTGCTTAGCAACCTAACGTGTAACCTCACCAGCACTCTTTGGGGAAAAGTCTAAGTCCTTGTCTGAATTAGCACACATCAAAAGAAAACATGTAGAACTGGAGAAATTTTCTGCAATAGTAGTCAAGGAAGTCATTTGAAAATGTATAGGTAAAAATCAGGAGCTTTAACATTAGAAGTGGTTAAGTCTGAAAGTGGGAACTAGAGCAGAGAGAAGAGGCAGGACAAGGGACTACTGTCATTCAATGAGGACATTGAGAACAATTTAATTTAAAAAAGTTTTTATGAAGGGTGTTCAAAAGTTTATGGGGGAAAAAGTCCATTATTTTTTCATTACGGTTTCCATGAACTTTTTCAAACACCCTCAAATATATCAGCGAAACCCAAACTCCCAGACACCGAGTTGATTCCAACTCATGGTGTATCTATGGAACAGAGCAGAACTGCTCCTTAAGCTTTCCAAGGCTACATACACACTTTTCAAGAGCAGACAATCTCATTTTCCTCCAGAAGAGCAGGTGAGTTAAAACTGCAGAACTTGTAGTTAATAATGCAATGCTATACCTTCTCTCTGTCTCTCTCTCTCTCACTCACACAAATACATGTACATGTATATGTATGTATGTGTATATATGTCGCTTTATTAAAATTTAAAATGAGCAGAAATAAAATAGGTGTGCAGGAATCAGTTTCCTCTATCTGTGTGAACTCCACAATCAGTTTTATTTTTATATCCCATCATCCCCAAAAATATTCCAGGACCAAGTTGCTAGGTTGAATTGGGATGTCAGAAAGATTCATTTCAATATACACTTTAAGCAAATCTGAGAAAATCCATATTTAAATACTGTAAACTAAGAGATGACACATCAGTCTATGAAGCCTTTCCCAAATGGATTATTTCACACTGAGGGATCCCATAATATATCTAAAATGATTCAATTGATTTTTAAATGTGATTTACATATAGCTTTACAGCAATATATTCTGTGAGCATGGAAAAATAAGGCTGTAGTCAACATTCAGCATCCACACAATCACACTGAGGATGATACAATTATGTATGATTACTACTTTAAGTAAACTTGAAACAGTCTTTGGTACATTTCAATCACAATATCCACTTTACAATTCTTTTAAATGGTGCTGCTATCAATCCATTATTATGTCACTTTAAAGCCTATGAGTTAAAATGAGTACTTTATGCATTCTTTTCTCTTGTTTAGAGCAGCTCTGAAACACAAATTCACAAGCATCCTTAGAAGTGTGATCAACCCCACTGAGAACTGCTGCGAAGAAGCGGTTTAGTGAAGCTAACTGTTAAAGTCTAACGTTCATTGTCAACATCGAGCTATCTGTTTTCCTTCCCATTTACAAAGATTTTTTCCCCTCACACAGTGCTTTGTTTGATACCTTCCACAGTCTCATATAGTCTGAAGTTGCTCAAAAACACTCAAAAAATTTTTCTTCATTAAATCACAGCAACTTTGGCCTCCCATACTTAACACATCACAAGCTTCCAAATTGTCTTTTTTCCACTACAAAGAAACACATGCTTAGGAGTTCAATACATCCATTCACAAGATTTCCCAGTTTGTTTTCATAGATAGACGTATAACATTACTGGAAAAGGCTGGACACATTTCAGCTGTGGGCACCAAATTTCTGTCATGAGTTTGACCAAAGATGTATGACTGCACAATGTCCAGTATGCAGAAAGTGCTTTTAAAAAAAGACAACTTAAAACTATTATTGCTTTCATACTTTTCACCTGGAGTAGCTAAAATGAAAACATATCAGATAATGCCAGTATGCACTAGAATGATGCCCCATTCACTGTCATTATACCCACAGCAATGCAGATAGATATATTATCATTTTAAATTATTTTCATATCACTTAATTCTCAACGTAAACACATAAATGTTTCAATAAAACACTTTTTCTTATACAAAACATATTTAGGAGTACATTAAATTTATCTATCTTTCCTTCTAAGAAAGCTTTCTATGCAAATGAGTTTACCAAGTTAATTGTTTAGACTTATAAAATGAATGTCCTTAACAATGACAAAAATGAGTGTGTCTGCAATAGATAAAATATCAACAATAAAACCAAACAATGATTCCAACCTTTCATCAAAACATAACATTAAGGTGTGGTTGCCATAACAGTCTAATTAGAACTAAAAGATCTCTATAGCTGGCATTGATCTGTTTTCTGGGAAGGCATTGCCATGTCACCAGAATCAAAGGAAATTACCGCCAGAATTTCTCAAGTTTGAGGGGCAAATGGTAAATGGGTACAGTAAATTTCAAGAATGATAAGAAACCTTGGAGTCATGTTTCATGCCAAGCCTCCCCGTCTCTAGATCACTAAGGCTACAGCACTCCTCAAATTTCAGGCGCCACTACTGAAAACGAGCAAACCGCTGCTCAAAAAGTTGATCCCCAAATGACAGCGTGGATGCCCTAGTTAATAGTTCCTCTCTGCAACCTCTCTGCTCCCACAGGCCACCACCCCAAGGTCGGTGAGCCCACAGAAACCTACAGTACCGTGTTAGTTACAGGATCAGCCTGAGGGTTTTAAGAGTGAAGGGGAGGAGTTTAGCTGGTCAATCAGGTCGCACTTGATTGGAGGGTAACCAAGATAAATGGTTCTCAACGCCAGCCTCCCTCTCTCTCTGTGCGCCACCTTCCTGTTAAAAAGCCACACTCAGAGAGGTGGAGGAGCTGCGTGGAGACCCGCACCAGCTCTGAGATGCTTTCACCACCGTCGGATCCACAAGATTTTGCACCCAATGCCCTGTGATCTTCCTGTGTTCGGCATCATTGCATGTGACTGCATAAGTCTAAAGAGGGATTTCTGGACTAGTATCTGACTTATGGTTTCATATCGGATTTATGGGCTTTATCTAGACTGGGCTGAGATGTTTCATCAATATACAACTGTTCTTGGATATAAAGCTATCTCTTATACATATTAGTGTCTCTGGATTTGTTTCTCTAGTCAACCCGGCCTAACACAAGTACAAAGAAAGCCATGACAACATGACAAAAAAATTGACTTAATCTCTCTTGTTGATAGGTCAAATGACAGAAATCATAGGATAATACTGATGCTCAAAAGACGTAATCAACATCTATTCCTCATTAAAACACCTTTTTAAAAATAGTGGATACTTCCTTAAAATTATACTTGACCCCAATAGAATGATAAAAAAAATAGAAGAAGACTAGATGTTAAAAAATATTTTTTTAATAGAGCAGAAAAACATACACTGGGGGAAAAATAAAAAGTTAAGATGAAAAGTGGAAGCTTAAATCAATTCATGATATGAAAATCAAGTAAGTGGCATTCATCTTTTTAGAGGCTGTTTGGTAACACTTACTAAAAGCCTTTTTAAAAAGTATTCACAATCTATGAAAATTGTTGAAAGTTTTGTCCTATCTCAAACACTCATTGTGTAGTGCCTAGTCACTTAAGTTTTTAATCTGTTCAAGTTAACATTCCATGTATTTTAGTCTAAAAAACGGTCCTATGCATGTATACTTTCCTTTTCTCAATAGTAGTTAAAATTTTACATGGTTATTAGGTACCATCACGTAGCTTTCCAACTCATGGTGACCTTCTGTACAACGGAACCAAACAGAGCCCAGTCCTGTGCCAACCTCACAATGGTCTCATGTTGCACCCTATTGTTGGCAGCCACTGCGACGATCCATATTGCCGATAGCCTTCCTCACTTTCAGTGTCTGTCTACTTTACATGCATGATGGTTTTCTCCAGGGACTGGTCACTTCTGGTCATATGTTCAAAGTATGCCAGACAAATCTCACCATCCTTGCCTCTAAGGAACAATCTCACTGTACTTCTTCCACAACCAATTTGTTTGGTCCTTTGGTCCTTTCTAGATTCTTCTCCAGCACCATAATTCAAATTCATCGACTCTCTTCAACCTTCCTTCGTCAATGTCCAACTTTCACATGCATATGCGGCAATTGAAAATATCATGACTTGGGTCAGTCTTACCTTAGCCCTCAAAGTAACAGCCTTGTTTTTCAACACAGAACAGAGGTCTTGTGCAGCAGACTCACCCAATGCAATGTGTCATTTGATCTCTTGACTGCTGTTTCCATGAGCACTGATTGTTGATGCAAGCAAGATGAAATCCTTGATGAGACGTCAATTTTTTCTCCATTTATCATGATGTTGCCATTGGTGAAAATTAAAAATACTATCAATAGAATTACCATATGCCCCATGGGAATGTTTTATACTGTTCTCCAATAAAATGATAATGATGTCTCTAACGTGGACCAGAGACACATGCAAACCATTGATATCGAATGAATTTTGAGCTTGCATTTAATCATTGAAACCATAATTTAAGAACAATTAATGACCCTGCTTGATACTTGCCCTCATGAAAAGATCACTGAAGATATGGATGCTATAGCAAAGTGTGGTGAAGAAATCAGATGGTACCCAGCTATCAAAAGATGCATTGGGCATCTTAAAGACTTGTCTTAAAACAAGCAGTCATCTAAGTGAAGTATCAGTTAATTTCACATTGAAAAAAGCACACCAATCTGTGTTCAAAGATTATAAATAATAAAATTCAAGATCAGAAGAGAGAACTGTATTAGAGCTTAAATTCTGAGCACCTGGCTTGCAGAAGGATATGGATAACAGTGAAAGCCTAAAATTCATTTACAGGGTTCCCACCTAGATGAAGCCTCTGGAGAAGCCCCTATGACCATTGACCAGGGAAGTGAAGAGTCTTGCTATCAGACAGAATGCATTAGAAAGAAGATTAATGCAGATCTATTAGGTTAAAATTTAATACCTTATTATTTGTGTTCCCTCCTGACTCTTTTTAAATTTGTTCTAGCATTTATTATTTTCTGCTTTCTTTTTGATTGAGATTTTTCTCATTTTATTTATCATTATCATTGAGTTTTGCTTTGTTTTATTTTGGTACATTTTCCTTTATATGAAATCCAGGATTGGTAAACCGACAGAAACAATAACTGAATTAATGGTTTCTTAGGGTTATGGCAGAGGAGATTAGGCAAAAATGGGGAGCAAATGAGTACAAGAATGAAGAAAGTGTTCTAAAATTGATTATGATTATGATGGCATGACTTTTAAAATAGTTTTAAACCCTTGAATCTGAATATATATTAAACCAGTGACATGTGAATCACAGTCAACAAAATGGTTTAAACATTTTTTTAAATATACACAATCTTTTATTAACCAATTCCATATCTAGAAGTTTATCCTTTGAGATAAGCAATGAGAGATAAGCACAAATATGTAGATGTCTGCTACAAAAATAGCAAGCAAAAAATATTTATGCATATATGTCCGCATGTGTCTATGTATTATTGTAGTCTAGCTATCTATTCAAATACTATGCAATTATTATATTTGAGTAGCTACTTAGATCCTTGTGGAGCTTGGGTAAGTCAATGTTTTAGTTTAAATATAATATGACGTAAATAACAATTTGATCTTTATTTCACTGTAAAAAGTAAAAAATCCATATCCATTTATGCCAAGTCAGACATAGAAAAGTGTGCCTAAAATTTTACCATTAAATACTAAATCAGAATTAATTTTTCAAATTTCTTTAATTAGAAATCTCTTGCTAAAGTTTAACCTGCACATCTCATGAACTCTGAAGAAAAAATAAAGCTTATTTTTCAAAGGTTATACAAAAGGATCCATGCCAAGTCACAGGCAGAGGGGTCTTTGTTTCGCACAATGAGGTTTGTTAAAGTTATCAATAACTAGCTTTTCTCCAAAGGACACCACTGGAAAAGTACAGAAAACCACTAAGCAGTACCACGGCTCAGCTTGGTAACACAGGACAAGAATAGCTGGAGCACTTCCATACACAGGATAATGGCTAGCTCATGGTCTGGTCAAGTTGGACTTTGTTAGATGGCTGTTAAGAGAAATGCAATCATTGGCACAGTTTAACTCAACAACCCCCGTATATAAGGTTCATGATGGCCTAACAAACTCACTACTCCACACCATATGCCGCCCTCTTGCATTTGTACCCCCATAAGGCACGGACAAGATCTGTGAAAGGCAAAGTTCACCAGAGGTGTATGCAAGGTACAGACCAGTGATGGTGACCCTCATGAGTTATCTGGATGCACTTTTGCCATCATTTGCTAATGGCATTGCTGTGATGGCAACATGAATTTCAAAATGGTAATGTGTGTTCTCACAGTTCTAGAGGATAAAAATCTAGGTCGGGATTGGAACCATTTAAATTCCTCTCCTGTTGTTAGCCCTGAGTATTACTTGGTTCCTTGGGGACCCTCCTGTCACATCTGTCTTCTCTCGTGTGTGCCTGTGTATGTCTGTATCTATTTTGGTATTTTAAAAATCAAAAGTGATTTGAGTTTCAATGTCCACCCAAACACAAACACAAACCCAAGCCATTGCCATTGAGTAAATTCTGCCTCAGAGTGACCCTATAGAAGAAAGCAGAACTGCCCCAGAGGGTGTTCAAGGCTCTGAATATTTGTAAAGTAGATTGCCAAATTTTTGTCCTGCAGGACTGCCTAAGAGTTCAACCCCAATCTTGTGGCATATTTTAACAATGGTGGCAGCAGAGTTAAATTAAGAGCTACACTTGCAAAACCCTAACTGATTAACTGATTGTATTACATTATATTGCATTATGGAAGGTAAACTGCTTTAACTAGTCAACCACATGTGGTAGCAATTACACTGGTTTTTAGTCAAACAACTGGGAATAACAGAGCAGTAAAACTGACACATTATACTAATTATCACAAAGGTCACAGAAGAAGTACCACTAGGAAAAACTTATGGAAACTCTGAAGAAACTTGTGGATGAGGTTGTGTTAGACTGGGTTGACTAGAGAAACAAATCCAAAGACGCTCATGTGTGTAAAAGAGAGCTTTATATCAAAGAGCAATTGTATAGTGATACCATTGTATAGTGATATAGTGATACAATGCCATATAGCCAGCTCAGTCCAGGTCAAGTCCATAAGTCTGTTATTAGCCCATATAACCAATACTAGTTCATAAATTCCTATTAAGACTCACACAGACATGCAATGATGCCAGATGCAGGAAGATTGCAGGCCGGTTGGTGAAAAGTCTTGGGGATCCAGTGGCAGTGGAAGCATCTCAGCACTGGCGCAGGTCTCCATATGGCTTCTCCAGCTCTCTTAGTGTGGTTCTTCAACAGGAAGGTAAAGCAGAGAGAGAGAGGTACCAGCAGGGCTCAGCAAGTCTTCATCTGGCTTGTCCACAGGAAAATGAAGGCAGAGAGTGAGCAAGTTCCCAGAATCCTCAGGAGAATGCCACCCCCACAAGGAGGCATCATCAGGCTGGAACCTGATTGACAGGCTAGACTCCACCCCTACACTTTATCAAGTGGACACGAAATTATGTAACTACCACAGGGTTTATCCAAATGTTGATTGGTTTACAATTCCAAAAGTATGCAAGTCCACCGTGATGTGCACCTGGAGGGTGAGAGCCAGAACTCAGTTACATGCATGATGAAATAGAAAATGAAGACACTTCCAATGACCAAATTTTTAGGTACACAGAACACAGCAAAACTCTAAACAGGTCGGAAATTCATAATTAACTTAATACTCCAATATAAGCTAGTATAGTCTGAAACTTGAGAGGGAGGTTTTAAAAGGGAGGTAGAAACTACCTCCAAAGTTTTCTTGCCCAGAAAACAAAGTAGATTGCTCAGAAATGTTTCTTAGAGTTTTCTGAAGATTTTTACAATTAAAGCAATATCTGACCAGAGCACACAGGAGCAGATGATGGGGGAGGAGGGGAGACTGGAGCACATCCTGGCCCACCAGGCCTTGAGGAAAATGACCCCAAATAGAGCAGCCAGTCCACAGAGAGGACCACATGGCCAGCCCCACCATGAGACATGATGACCTTCACTGACCCATAGCCCTGCGGGGGACTACACCAAAGACAGTGTAGGAATTGCACCTGATCTGATCCCACCACACTGAGGCAAGCACTGGGGGAGTGCAGCAGAACAGCGGGGGAGGGGAGCAGCAAGATCCCCAGGGAATGATGAGGGTGGACATTGGGGACAGGGCGTGGTGCCCCAACAGGCTGGACTGGAAAACACTCTTAAAGGCCAGAGATCCTTGAACTAACTATAAGCTTTT
>NW_022111320.1:30152490-30153670 GCF_000313985.2 Echinops telfairi
GGGCAATGAATGTACAAATGCGCTTTACACAATTGATGTGTGTATGGATTGTGATAAGAGTTGTATGAGCCCCTAATAAAATGATTTTAAAAAATTTATTGACTAAGGAAAAACATATATTTTAAAACTCTTTACTCCAAGTTCTAGTTTCTCCACAGCACACACAGCTCTAAGGATAAATTCAAACCACCGTAGAGTATAAAAGCTGAGGCAGCTATATACACAATACGACAATAATGATGATCTAGGAGTAGAAGCATGGACAACCAGGCTGATGGGTGTGGGAGAGGAAGGGTGGCAGTATGCCCACAAATACATACATAGAGGATCTCTGTACACGGATATTTACCTTTGCTGCAAAGGTATCCATGAATGTGGCGGAACACTTAGAACTCACTCAAAAACTCACTGCCATCAAGTCAATTTTCTGACTCATAGCAACCCTACAGGACAGCAACCCTATAGAACTGCTCATTTCTGAGACTGTCACTCACTCTTTATGGGGGTAAAAAGCTTTGTCTTTCTCCTCTGAATGCCTGAGGGTCTCAAACTGCTGAGTGTGTGGTTAATAACCAGAGTTGTCAACATTGGACCACCAGGGCTCCTACATAACCAAATCTCTTGCAGAAATACACTGATGGGAAGAGGGATTCAGACCCTAGTCTCAAGGGATGCCAGGGCCAGCTGGGTTCACATATCCGCAAAGAGAATGTTCTATATCCTACTTTGATTCATACGGACTGGAGTCTTAAAAGCTCGTGAGCAAAACCTAACGTGCAACTATCGTCTCCGCCTGTCTAGAGGAAAAAGGAGTGATGAAAACTGAAAATACAGTAGAAACCTGGCACTCGGCCGCTCCAGTACTTGACTCCACATGATTAGATTTCCATGCGAATGTCGAGAACATTTTGCATCGGAGCTCAAACACATTGGAATCTGGCCCGGCACACGTGATTTGTGTAAACAAAAGCAGTTTGTGTTTCGGTCACTGAGCGTTAGTTGGCATTGTTAGTACACGTTATTTAAACCTTTTGTGGCTGCGTTCCAAGTGTTTTGCTATAATTCTCTTAGTTCTTGTGACTTTTGTACTCTTTTTTAGATATAAAACATGGGTCCTAAGAAAGAGTCTTTTGAAAAGAATCATCATGATAAGGAACTGGTTAACTGTGTTATCAATATT
>NW_022111320.1:30153853-30170255 GCF_000313985.2 Echinops telfairi
AAGGGGATTCCCCTTCCAAACAATGACTCTCTCTCCATCCCTCCTCTCCACATCCGTGTCCACAGATCCAGATCCTCATCAGTCTTAAGGTATGGGCCATACCGTAGTTGTTAAAAACATTTTAAATGTTGTGTTTCTTGTTTAAATTATATTATGGAACTCTGAATTTATGTACTTTGAAATTTCTGTGTAATGTCTCGTATAAAAAGGCAAGGTTAGGGTAAAAACTTAGTGGTTGAGAACGGATTAATCAGTTTTCAATTATTTCTTATGGGAAACATTGATTTGGAACTCGACTGCATTGCATGTGGATGCTCCTTCTAGAACAGATTAGCGTCGAGGTCTGGGTTTTACTGTACACAGACACAGTCCAATGAACTAATAGACCACGCAAACATCCGTCTCCACAATTCTGAGGTTTTACTAGTGCACCGCTCCCATAGTGAACTATTTGATAAAGGATCACATTTGAAGGCCCTGGACAGAGTGATTACACATTGGGGTTCGATCTGCAAGGTCCACAGTTCGAAATAATCAGTGGCTCCAAATGAGAAAGATGGGGCTTGCTACTTCCTTAAAGAGTTACAGTGTTGAAAACTCCTAGGAGCAGAGCTGCCTTGACCTACAGGGCCATTATGAGTCAGCATCAGCGCAATGGCAGATTTTGGTTTGGGGTTTTAGACAGTGTGAGAAAAAATGTGAAACAGAACACAAAATCATAAAAAAGAAGACTAGGTTTACTGGTCAAATAGAGACTAGTGGACCCCCCCAAACTGTGACCCTTCATCACCCTTCAGGTCATACTCATACTCATACGCATACTCATACTCATACTCATACTCCTCATACAGGAAATCACTCATACTACTGGTTCTATTTTTAGCCAACAATGGACAAGAGCACTGGCAACAGGATTGTATATTTTTGCCTCTAGTGTTTTCCTACTTTTCTTGCCAACCATGGAAACACCTCCTATGATGTAATAATCAACCATTTAAAATCAAAAGAGCTGCGTTTACCCACGGGCAACGTTCAGAAGGGTTAGAAAAAGACACTGCATGGAAACAGGACACACATGGGGAAAGTTGGCTAAGGATGTTATACTGAAGGGATTGAAATGAATTAGATGAAACAAAATGCGTTTGATCTGTTGAATGTAACACCGATGATCTGCTCTGTAAACTTTCACAATAAAAAAGTTTTAAAAAACCTAAATTGTAAATGCTGAAGCATAAAGGCCAGTATCTTTTCTAGCACATACTTTATATTTGTGAATCTTTAAAAATGATGCGGCTATTTTTGCATGCGGTCTACAAGCATGAAAAAGAAGTAATCTACATCTTGCATATGAAAACTAGACCTTTGTAGATGTTCTTCCATCCATTAAATGTTAAAGCTCTGATATATGCATCTATAAGCAGTCGGTTTTCTTTCCTTTAATGATCGAGAGCAGAGTTTCTCAGCCTTGCACTATTGACATTTGTGGCTGAATGGTTCTTTGTGTGAAGCTGCCCTCTGCTTAGTAGAATGTTCAGCAGCAGCATCTTCCCAACCTCACTAGATCCTACCAGCAGCCCCAGCTCCCCCAAAGTGTGATAATATTGTCTATCACCACCCCAGCTACAGTCCCACGGCCCCCAAGTCTGGAGGGTGGGGGGACAAAAACATTATCTAAAATAGATGCATCTTGATCTGATAGTATGACATTTCAATGTTTGAGTATTATAGACAGTTCTACTGGAACTTTGTAAACCTCACACAATGACTCGTTAAGAACTAAATTTAAAGAGAGAAACAATATGGTTTTCAGTTGCCTGCTGTGATTTAACTTAATTTGAGTAAAATTTAAAATTGATCAGAGGGTGAATTGAAGGGTAAACCTCTTCTCCTAATAATAAGACTATCTCATAAATCTTACAGAAAGTTTCACTTGTTCCTTTGTTATTTCCATGGTTAGCAAGAAAAGTAGGAAAATGCTAGCAGGCAGAAGTACAAGATCCTGTTGTCAATGCAAACTACTCCATAATTAGTATATCTAGATTATAATGAGTCTATCTAAACCCAAAACTAAATCCAATGACATTAAGTTAATTCCATCTAGTGACCCTAACGGGCAGAATAGAACTGTTCCCATAGGCTTCCCATAGAAAAATCTGCAGGGACTGCCATATAGTTCTGTTGTGAAGCTGTTGCTGGGCTAGAACTGCCAACGTTCAAATTACCACCCCAACAATTAACCCATCATTGTACCACCAGGGCTCCTTAATTAGCATACGTACTTAAAATTATCAAAATGGTTTGACATTTGATGAATTCATGAAGGATCTGCTTGGAGAAAACAATCATTAAGTATAAATAAAAGGCCTTCTGCTAGAAATACAGTGAACCCTCGTTTATCGCGGGTTAATCGGTTCTAGACCCTACCGTGATAAATGAAATTCCGCGAAGTAGGATTCCTTATTTGTAAATCAAATATTTTCGTAGTTAGAGCATAGAGGACATGAAAAAACACCCTTTAGTCACCATTACACTCGTATTACCCAATTTATTAAACGAAAAAGGGGAAATACAGTAAAACATTTTGGATGTTACAATTATCATTTATTATTTATTATATTATTTATGGCATCAAGCGTGTACACTATGAGCCAATCAGTGGCAGTAATGACAGAGCATGCGCTGTTATGCAAAAACCGCGATAGAGTGAAGCCGCGAAGTCGAAGTGCGAAGTGACTACTTCCAAGAGATTCTATGGACGTACATGTGCTTATATCTCAGTCCTCTGTTCTAAACATAATGCTTAGCAAACCATTTTCTGTCAGCTCTTACCTGGAGTACCCTTCAGCAAAAACCTTTTGGGATTTCTTTTGGTGACAATGACCCTTAAGGGGCCCTCACTAAATATATACATGGATGAGGCCAGGCTGGGCTAGAATACATGGAAAGACTACATAAAAATTTTATTCCTCTACTACTTGTCTTTCTTACCACTGCATTTCATATGCTCAACAGCCAATATTCTCCTCCCCAAGAACTATTTTGAGTAACTTTTAATTATCTTTATTTCAGTTGGAGCTCCTACTGTGCTGCAGTTTAGGGTTTGGGCTGCCACCTTCAAGGTCACAGGTTCAAACTCATCAGCCTCATCCTGAGCCTCTCAGCTCCTCATAAAGATTTTCAGTCTAGGAAACCCTACTTAGAGTCACTGTGGTAGTTATATAATCGTTTGTCAATTTGAGGATTAAGAGTATAGGGGTGGAGTCTGGCCTGTCAACCAAGATATAACCAATGAGGCCTCTGTGTGGGCATGGCCTTCTCCTAAGAATTCTGGGAATTCCTGAATTTCCTCCTTGGAGGCAAGAGACTCTTTCTCTCTGCTCACTCCCTTGCAGATGCTCTACTGACAAGACATATGGCAGGCACTACGCTGATAGACACTGTGCCCTGGGAGCTGGAGAAGCCACATGGACCTATCCTGGTGGAACTAGACCTCTGGAGTCAGAGAACTACGTAGAGACCCCTATCAGTGCTGAGATGTTTTCAACACCACTGGAGCCACAAGACTGTCTACCCACTGGCCTGTGATCATCCTGCATTCGGCGTCATTGCATGTGTTCTGTGAGTGTGAAGAAGACTTTATAGATTGGTATCCAACATATATGCTATCATCGGACTTATGGACTGGACTGAGCTGTTTTCCCAATATTCAATTACTATTGTATATAAAGCTATTTCTTATTCACATATGAGTCTCTATGAATTCGTTTCTCTAGTCTACCCAAATTAACACAGTCACTATGAGGCAGAATGAACTTAATGACAAGGATTTCAATTTTTGTTCAGTATGAACTGAAGATGCTACTAACACCAAATCTCACAGGATGACTTCAAGGATGAAATGAGTTAAAGCCAACAAAACATTTAGAATATACATGGGGAGCTTGAAAAAAAATCGTGGAAAAACAAAATTTGACAGTAATGCTTTTTCCCCACACATTTTTGAAGCTACTCTTATCTAGTAAATATGGAACATGCAGTATGAATTAGATTTATTATGACTTTTTCTCATCGTTCCCTTTCCTCCATGCATTTGAGCTGCTTGATTACAAAGTCTCGGAATTTAACTCTATTCTGATGCCAACACCCAGAACAGCATCAGGCGTGTCTGACACATGCTTGCAGATGAGCAGTGGATCAAGAAGCAGACCCATGAAGGAAGTGAAGTCTAAAGGGGCTTGAGGTCAAAGCACAGCGAACCGGACAGTCAGAAGACTTTGCACAAAGTAACTGGACAGTGAATTCAGCAAAGTTGAAATGCTCAGAAAGGAATAGAGGGAGCATTTCGAACGGGATGGACGAGGGACTCGTAGAGAGAAAAGGAAGAAGATGCAAGACTGACCAGCAGTCCCATGCTTACTAAAAAGAGCCACCCGGGCTCCTTCTACCACCTTGCTGGGGCCTCTTGTTATGGGTGGAGCACAGTCTCAATTTCAACCTGGACTTGGCCAACCTTCAAAAGCAGTCCTGAGGTGGCTTCCTGAGAGGCAGTAGAAGAGCATATTTTTCAAGCAGGTTCTTGGGATCTGATTCTACTGAGCTAAGTGCCTGCCACCAGTGAATGGCCTCCTCACCCCTCTATGCAGTGGCTTTCGTTGACCTCTACCTCCAGACTCCATCTAGCAGAACCACCTCACCAGTCGAAGCAAAACCGCAGCACCAAGGAATCTGGGCTCTGCTACTCAGGTGACCTTGAACAAGTTAAATTTAACCTCTCTGCACTTCAGTTACTCCATCTGAAAAATGAAAACTAGTTAGTATGAAGTGGTGCAAGTGAGGAGCCTTAAATGTTATTCCATGCAAGGCAAGGTCCCCTTTGACTCAGGTTAGAATTAAAGGATGGCCTTGAACTGTGCTATTTATTGAAGGGATGAGGGAGGCACGATGTTAAGTGCTCTGCTGAGAAGAGTTCTGTGATAGCCTCTCGCCTTTACCAAACCCTGTGCCTCTTCTACCTTCAAGAAGTAGGTATGACTAGCTCACAGCAGACTTTGTAGGATCAGTGTGGTAGTTATATAATCTGTTGTCAATTTGAGAGGATTAAGAGTGAAGGGGTGGAGTTTAGCCTGTCAATTCAGGATGCAGCTTGATGACCTCATTTGGAGGCGCCAGGAGATAAATAGCTCATTGAAGGCAGGATACACCCTCAGTCCGTGTGAGACATTCTCCTTGACAAGTCCCATGGAGACAGGCTGGGAGCTGAAGAAGCCACATGGAGACCCCTGCCAGTACTAAGATGCTTACACCACCATTAGATCCACAAGACTTCTCAGCCACTGGTCTGTGAACTTCCTGCATTTGGCATCATTGCATGTGTTTCACGAGTCTGAAGAGGACTTTATAGATTGGTATAGGACGTATGGGCTACTATCAGACATATGGACTTGATCTGGACTGGGTTGGGATGTTTTCTCAATATTCAATTGCTCTTGTATATAAAGCTCTTTCTCATACACATATGAGTGTCTATGAATTGGTTTCTCTAGTCTACCCAGACTGACACAATAAGGAAATATGCGGCATGGTCCAGGCTACAGAAGAGGTGTCAGGACTTGGGTGTGCAAGGGAGTACCTGATCCCTTTGCTCCTCTCACTCATCCTCACTGGGGACATCTCTCCCTCCATCCCAAGTCTTACACTTCCCAGCCTCCACAATCCACAGTGTCCCTACAATTCAGTTAGGGAAGAAGGTCTGGGGGAAATAACTCCAAAAGAGGTGAATCTCCCTCTGCACTCCCTCTACTAATCCCAAAGCCACAGACTGTCAGCCCAACCGTGGACTGCTGTTGTGATCCTGCTTCATTTAGCACTCATGGTGGTAATGAATTTGAGCCAACAGCATAAAACTGGACTTCACCTCAAAACTAGATTTTCCATACCAAAGACTAGACGTTGGTTAGGTTCCACATCAAAATGTTGATTTTCCAGTTTCCTTTGAAAACACTGGAACATCTAGCTGTGGAGGCTGAGACTGGGGAAGCAGATAATCCCCTCCGGAAGGAGTTCCTGCTCCTCTGACCTCTTCCTACCATCATGCCCAGCCTACTTCTCACAGGACGTGGACCCACCTAAAACCTAAATTATGCATTTGGCTCTTGTTGTTGTTGTTTGTAGACTACGTCGATGCCATTGAAATCATCACCAGACAACAGAGAAACTTAAGCAGCTGTGTGATGCCTGCAGTCTGTGGGTGGGGTGGAGACTCCTTGGAGGCCAGAGCCAATCTTCTAACATCTTTGGGTTCTTCCTATGCCAGCAGATGAGCAATGAGAACTCCACTGATTTCCCACCCCCTGCTCTCCAGCCCCTAGTCATTAGGAGAGCCAAACCCGAGATGCACATGGGGAGGACTTACACTACTCATTTTACTTATCGCTAGCAGTTCTTGTTGTCGATTCAATACAGGGCATGTATTGGAAAAACTTGGCTAAGTGGACAATTCAAGATTATGTGGGGCTTTCACATTGAAATTCCTCCCAGCAAACCTCCATATGGATGATGCTCAAAATTCATCATGAGTAGAAGATGCTTTGGAAACGGATCCTCTAGGAGAGAAGAATGGGCTGTAATTGCGTTATTCATATAGATTATGAACTATAATAGAAGCAAAGCACTCAAAGGTAAAGAGTAAACCATGAGGCTGGAGGCCAGAAGGGGAACTTGGTGTTCACATAATGAGGCGTCTACATTTGGGCCACGGGCTTAAGGAAACGGCATTTACGTCTTCATCCTTTTCGTTTTCTGCTTTTGGCACTCACAGAAAGTTGTAATGGAGTCCTAAATGTCCTACCATGGTTACTAACAGGGCATCTTTATGCAAATTAGGTAAAGGTAGCCCCTCTGAGAAGAAGATTCCTACAAGGTGTCTGTCCATGGAAGGAGCGGGAGGAGCTGGTGGACATTTGGTTTGGCCAGAGGATAGAACTGGGAATCAAAAGGGGAAGATTCCCTTCCTAGGATTGGGTAGAGGCCATTACCAGGCCACATGCTTTGGTGAGCAACAAGTCGACTAAATTTCTATACCAATTGTTCTTCCTTTCTGGAGGCTTCTGGCACTTCCCAACTGGCTTCAGCAGGCTGGCCTTAGCACGTCAAATGAAAAGACGAAAGACAGAAAGAAGGAAGTAAGTTCTTTAGAAAGGTTAGAGACTACCCCTGCTTGAGCTTACAACCAGATTCTATAATCATTTTCTTCATTCTGTGTATTCACCAAACCATGATTGCACGGCAAATACGTGCTGGTTAACAAAAATGCAGAGATGTCTCCGACATAATCCCTCGAGATATCAAGGAAAAGAATATGTCAAGAAGACTGTGGACGTTGTAATGATTTCGGGAAAACATTGGACAGCTCGGGATGCCTGGCGAGAGGGATGGCCGCTGAAGGTTAGGGACCTGGCTCCTCTGCTCCTCTGCACTCCATCCTTCAGAGGATTTCAGAAGGCTCGCCCAACACTTGCCGCCTAGACGGGCCACCGTGCAAAAGGGACTTCAACCCAAGAGATCCCAGTTTTGCAGTCACCTGTTTCCATAGAAAGCCAGTGGGGAAAGCAGCTAATTTTAAAAGAGAGAGGCACTAAAGTCAGGTTCACAGTGTTGAAAAATGGTCCCCAGAACCAACACAGCTGACTCTACTGGTAAACAGAAAAGATTCCGGTCTTTTCTTCTTCTGTCTTCCTAACAATGAAAATACCAAAGGGCTGAGGGTAAAGTAGGAAATGCACATGGAAAATAGTTTTAAAGTATCGTTAAGGGTGTAATTTTGCCTTTTTACTGTTGTTATTGTCTGATCTCAAAGATCAAAAAAATCAGCTTCTTGTGAACTGCTCTGAAATATTCTCCACTTTCCAATTGGTAACTAGCCCACATTAAATTGTCCTCCTCCCTTTCAAAACCCAATCCTGTAAGAATTGTGAGGAGATATTAATAATCACAGATGATGATTTCATAAGCCATTTGCTGAATGCTAGGCCTTGTTCTAGTTGTTTTACTGTATTAACTTGCTTAATCCCTACAGCATGTCCTTTTTCCTGGTAAGAAAATAAGGTAGCAAGAGCTTAAGTGAAAATTTGCCCCCATTATGCAGTGTAGCAACGATGAAACATACAACTTTCATCTAGTTCCTAAATGCTCCCTCCTCTTCCCTCCCCCCTATCATGATCCCAATTCTACCTTACAAATCTGTCTAGACCAGAAGATGTACAGTGGTACAGATAGGAACGGGAAACACAGGGAATCCAGGATGGATGATCCCTTTAGGACCAGTGGTGAAAGTGGCGATACCAGGAGGGTCAAGGGAGGGTGGGGTAGAAAAGGGGAACTGATTACAGGGATCTATATATAACCTCCTCCCTGGGGGAAAGGACAACAGGAAAGTGGGTGATGGGAGATGTCGGACAGTGTAAGATATGAAAAAATAATAATTTATAAATTATCAATGGTTTATGAGGGAGGGAGGAACAGGGAGGGAGGGGGAAAATGAGGAGCTGATGCCAGGGGCTTAAGTGGAGAGCAAATGTTTTGAGAATGATGAGGGTAATGAATGTACAAATGTGCTTTACACAATTGATGTATGTATGGATTATGATAAGAGTTGTATGAGACCCCAATAAAATGATTAAAAAAAGAAGAAAATTTGCCCACATCACAGAGCTAATTAGTGGCAATGCTGAGATTTGACCAAAGCTGTCTGGCTCAGAATCTGGTCTATCAAGCACTACCCTTCACTGCCTCTGTAACCACCATCATCTTTCTATTAAACCTACCACATTGTATGATAATTTTCAGCTTAGATGCTCAACTGCCCAATCATGTCACATGCTGCCTGAGGACCAAGATGCTGCGACAGCTAGCACAGAGCCTGCCAACCACTCTGTATCCAAGAAATATTTGCTAAATTGTGTATATAATCATGCTGGTTTAAATTATTATGCTTCTACCCAAAGAACGTACCACAGATTCCTACGCCAAACTAAGTGAAGAGAGCAGTTGAGAGAAGATCATGTCAAAGTGTACAAATGCACGTGGTTGAAGAGACTTGTGACATTGCCAAGTCTCTAAGAAGGATCACTCCCACCTTTTCCACTGTCAGCCTAAGTGGCTGGAGGCTAACAATGGAGAAAGGCGTGAAATCTCTGCCACAAAGCTGCCCAATGCTGCATGGAAGAGGACACTCACTAAACTCTCGCTCAGACTGCCCTGCAGAGGATGCCTCCTTGGCCAGGATGGCAGGAATCTCTTTAGGTGCCAGGAAAGGGTTGGTGCTGCAAATGCCCTACCAGCATGAGGGGGATTGTGGGGGCAGTCTGTGACAACAGGGAGAATGAACGCTCACTGACATGAGGCATGGGCTATAAGCAAAATGTGGTTCAAACACTAAAAATAGAACATAAAACTTACCCATAATACCCTGCCCAGGAAACCCAAAGGGACACTTCAGAGAGGTAAACAGGACACAATCAAAACACAATCACAAACTGCTTATGGAACTGCAATCTCCCCCTCCCACCCACCCACCCCCTGTTTTGCTCTCAAAGAAACCAGCTATGAAAATCAATACAGGTGGTGACTGTTGTTCTTTACTATCTGGAGAGATGGCACTGCAAAGCTTTACAGGGAGCTTAAAAACTGAAGAAAATGGGATACTAGCCCCAAAGAAATAAAGGAAAGAAATGCAGTGTCCTCCTCATGCAATGTTTTCTTTGTGGCAAACCAAGTATTATGGAACAAGTTGTTTAATGAAACCAAATTCCAAATGCCACCATCTCACATATCAACCCTTCAGTGGCACAGTATAACTACACTCAAAAGGTTTTTATAAAGGCTGTTATCTTTTGGAAGAAGATCACTAGGTCTTTCTTCTGAGGGCCCTCTGGCTGGATTTGAACCATCAACCTTACAATTTAGTCTTCATGAACTTAACTGTTTGTGTCACCCAAGTACTCAAGTCTAGTAATTTCTCCAGAGTTCCAGTGGAAGTTAACAAAACAGAAAGGAATAGTAATGCTCAGCTATAGGCTCTGGTTGGGGACTTGCCCCATGCTGCAATAACCACTGCCTATTAATAACGCTTGCCAGACACCATGGCACCAGACAATTCCTTCTTCAATAATAGCCAAAAGAGCCTCTTAAAGTTCATAATTCAGATTACATCATGTCTTCATTTAAAATATGTCCACTATACTTAAAAGCCTTGCCATGCACCTACAGACCTCATAGATAGGAGTTCCTGCCTCTCTCTCTCTTCTTACACTCTCATTGTCCTCTAGCCCCCAGGGACCCTTGCTGTAAGTAAGCCACTAAGACTTTTACACCAATTTCACCTTCACATCGGAAGGTCATTTCCCCAGTTCGGTTTCCTCCTCTTCTTCCCAACATTCAACCTTTACCTCCACAAGCAACAAGTCACTCCCTGTTAGCACAGCCCCCTCTTGGATTTTCTATTTGATATTTATCATTCTCCTCTAAAATTATCTGGGTCACACACATATTTACTTCTTTACTATCAGTCTTATCTGCGAGGGCCTCGGCAGAAAATAAATATCACGAGCAAATTGGTCAGTTTGAGGATCACTTAATAAAGGGACTATTTACAAATGTGGAGGTTGAGTTTGGAGGGACCACCACTGGGATGGCTGAACTCCCAGAAGTGTGCCCTGGTGATACAGTGATTATGCATTGGACTGCTCACTGCAAGGTCAGCCGTTCTAAAACACCAATGGCTCCATAGGAGAGAGATGAGACTTTTGACTCCTCCAGTGAGTTACAGTCTCAAAACCCAAAGAGATGGTCTGCCCTGTCCAATAGTTAGTATGAACCTGCATAGACTTGATAGCAGTGAGTTTGGTTTTAGGTTTAGGAAGAGTCAGGAGTATAAACAACCCCGGGCTTGGAAGGAATAGGTACGACAACAGTCGCCAGGGCAGACAGGAAAAAGGAGTTACATAATCTTGTGTCAACTTGAGGATATTACGAATGAAGGGGTAGAGTCTACCCTGTCAATCAGGTCACAGCCAGATGATGCCTCCTTGTGAGCATTGCCTTCTCAGGAGGATTCTGGGAACTTCCACTTTCTCTCTGCCTTTATTTTCCTGTGGACAAGCCATGTGGAGCTACCCTGAGACCTGAGTGAGCCATTCGGCAGACACAGCCCTGTGATTCTTACACTACCATTGGATCCAGAAGAGTTTTCACCCACTGGCCTGTGATCATCCTGCATTTGGCATCATTGCATGTGTTGCATGAATGTGAAGAGGAATTTATACACTAGTATCAGACATATGGTCTAATATCAGACTTATGGGCTTGATCTGACCTGGGCTGGGATGTTTGCTCAATATGCAATTGCTCTATGATATAAAACTCTATGAGTGTCTCTGGATTTGTTTCTCTAGTCAACCCGGCCTAACACAGGAGTCCTGATGGCATATTGAGTTAAGTGTTGGACAACGATTCACAAAATTGGTGGTTCAAACATACCAGTTGCTCCACAAGAGAAAAATGAGACTGTCTGAACCTATAAAGATGTACACTCTTGGGGATCTATTATGGAGGAATTCCACTCTGACCTATAGGGTCACTATGAATCATAGTGGGTTATGTATTGAGCTACTAACCACAAGTTCAAAAGTACCAGCTGCTCTGCAGGAGAAAGATGGTGAGAGCTTTCTGCTTCTTTAAAGAGGTGCAATCTCAGAAACCCAAAGGGTAGTTCTATAGAGTCTGTTCGACAGGGTCACTATGAGTCAGAAGCAGTCAGATGGCAGTGAGTTGAGGGATTAGAATCAACTTGCCAGCAATGGGATCTAAAAGAAGGGAAGGACTCTGTGCGGGGAGGGTGGTCTGGCTCCAGCTGTAACCTCAGGAGAGTATACAGCCAACCCATCGCACAGAGACCTCAACGAAAGGATACATGGGACCAAAGCCCATCTCCTCTTGCCTGGTGGCAGCCTACCAGTTTTTCCCATTTTCCAAGCCCAACAAGAAGGAGAGCGCAGGTAAATCCATCAAAAACAAACCAAAAAGGGGCAACAGCTGGAAAGTCATAGTGTCCACTTTAAATTGCATGAACTATATTTTATGTCAATTATTCCTCAATAAAATTAAAGAAGGGAAAGAAACAAGGTACACAAAATCTGTTGCTGAAGGTCAGAAGTTAGCTAACTTCTGTGCGGGCCGGGTAGAACATGGTTTGGGTCTGTGTGGCAAATGTTTAGCTCTGCTGTTTCAAGGTCTCAAATAGCCATAGACAAAGCAGGCAAAACCTGGATAAGATTTTGTGTCACATTTTACTTATGGACTCTGAAAGTTGAATTTCACATATATATCACGAAATACCATTCTTCCTCCAATATTTCTTCACACACTTAAAATAAGGTGACCATACGTCCCACTTTTGGCGGGACAGTCCCGATTTTTAACAATTTTTCCCGCATCCCGTGGAGTTTTTAAAAAGTCCCGATTTTTTGAAAGAATGCACAAGCTAGGGTATACAGTTTTCGGCTGCCATGTGGCTATTTTGCCAGGATTTGAGTTTTATCAATGGTGCCCCGCTTTACCAATGTAAAAATCTGGTCACCTTAACTTAAAACCTTTCAATATCGGCCCTTAGGTGACAGGCCATACAAAAACAGACCTGTCAGATTTGGCCTAGGGGCCAAACTCTGCTGGCCCCTAACACAGACCATTCTTGTCAGTCTCCCAAGACCCAGATCCAGATTGTGAAGGCTAGACAGAGTATCTGAAGCAGAGAAGAAAAACATTCATCACTTCCATCTTCCTGGGATCACACATAAATACTAGGGGTGTGTTCCCTTGTTATCTCCCCAGCATCTCAAACTATAGTAGGTACTCAATAAAAATGTGTTGAATAAGTCATCACATGAATTTCTTATTGTTTTGTCTTTTTTTCTTGTCAAAAACAAGTATAACTATCTGCTTGAAGAGTCCCTGAATTACATTTCCTGAAAACATCCCTGGGACATTATCATGTGGCACTTCTGGTTTTATTGAATAACCAAATAAATGGCACATTAGAGTTCTTAAATGACAACATGGGGGAGTGGAGGGTGGCAATGGGTAGACATTAGTGAGATATGCATCATCTTCTTTATATATGGCCCGTCATCGGGGCCCCAAGGCACTTCATTCATTCAGAGTCTGATTCCAGTAAGAAATGGTACGGAGAGAGGGAAAGAATATTTTCCTCTGCCTTCTGTTGAAGGCAGCTCTGGAACTAAGCCTGAGGGAAGTTGTCTGCTTGACTATCTATTCACCTTCTAATCAAAATGGATAAATGCACCCACTCGGGCTGCAGCTAGACAAAGAATGATGGACGTGGGCGGGGAGTTCCCAGATAAGTTTAAGCCTTTCTGATTTTATCATAACAGCAGCCTGGGTGTTGGGCTGCGTGGAAGCTTCCCGGAGCTGGATAAAACAATTATTTAGAATCATGCTCAAGCTATTCGGGGAAGAACACTAAATTCATGAGCCTGTCTTCAGTTTTCACAGCAATGCAGTGCCCAGATGAACAGTGAGAGCAGATATCACGAATGAAAACAAGCAAGCAATGCCCTTAGAGCAGTGCTGGTTTGAGGAGCCCTGGGGTCAACTCATGTGTTACGGGGTACAACTTGGGCTATAACTTTTATGGAAGTAAATCGACAAGTCTTTTCTTCCCAGGAACCACTGGATGGGTTTGAATCAGCAAGCTTTGGATAAGTAGATGGATGATCTCAAAGTACTTGAGTCACCCAGGCTCCTTTTTACCACGTAAAATACTAGGATTATTAATAACAACAGCCTAATAGCTAACACTTTCATAACATGTTTATGCCACATACGGCTCTCAGCACATATGTTAATTCATTTCATTCTCCAAACAACCTTGTACGGGAGATATGATTTTCATTCTCACTGGGGAAAATGAAGCGTACACTGTTAGCAACTTTGTAAGGTCACTCGGCTATTATGAGCATCTATAGCAGCGGTTTTCAACCTGTGGGTTGCGACCCCTTTGGGGGCCAAATGACCCTTTCACAGGGGTTGCCAGATTCATAAGAGTAGCAATATTACAGTAATAAAGTAGCAATGAAAATAATGTTATGGTTGGGGAGGGGGGGTCACCACACATGAGGAACTGTATTAAAGGGTCGCAGCATTAGGAAGGTTGAGAATCACTGATCTACAGAGAGCCTCATTCTTAATGACACTCCTACACTATCCATTTCTCCTCTAGAACACTGAGCCCCTAAAATCTCTGCCCAAGACATGCACGTAGTTTAGCGCTGATATGGACATAACCCTATTCACGGACTCAGAGCGCTTACATTCAAGATCCAATACAACAGGTGAATGGAGAGCTAGCTAAAGGATTATACATTAGCTCAAGATAATGGAAGCATTCGCTTCACAGTTGACTACAATTCAGCAAGCGTTTCTTTGGTGCCTACTGTGTGTCCCCCAAAGATGCCAGTATGGGTACATATGAAGAGGCCCAATGATAAGGCTAATCTGTAAAACGACCAGAGAATACACGACCAAAAAGATCACCAGATACAGCCTGGCCAGCACAAGGAGCTACATATATGGTAAGTTGTGGGCCTCCCTCATAAAAAAAACTCCATGTAAGTCATAACTTGAAACATGAGTCTGCTTCAGCCAAGAGAGAAAGAGGAGGAGACTTTAGAAAGCCTGAATTTAGACTAATAACTTCCAAAGTAAAAGAGACAACAAAATCTGCTAAATCCCTTTCATTCTTTGTGTGATGAATAAAAACTCACGAAAAGCTTCAAGGTTAAGATTAAAACCTGCTTTTGTGGGTCAGGTAGCCTGACATCAGGCAGCAGAACCAAAAAATGATTTGTTAAGTATGTGTTTATATTTACTTTGTGAGGAATTAGTAGACCTCTTAGCACCATGTACGAGTCCCTGGGGAGTATAAATGATTAAACACTCCCTTACTAATAGAAAGTTGGTTTAACAGAATCCGCGCAGAGACCTCTCAGAAGAAAGACCTGACAAATGCAGGCAGTAGAGTCATTGCTTAGGGGCCATTGAGTTTCTGTGCATTGTGGTGGAATCATTTGGAGACGGATATCAATCATGGTGTCCACACAAAGAATGATAAAGGTAGAAATTAGTGAACTAGAGAATGTTTTGTTGCATATATTTTTGCCACAATTAAAAAAATAATTACAAAAAAAAGAAAACCATGAAGCATAGTTTTACTCAACACACATAGCATTGCCATAAGTTGGGACAGTAAGTTTTTGTTACCGTTGTTTTGGTTTTGGTTTTATTAATAAATCATTTTATTAAGGGCTCTTATATTTCTTGTAACAATCCATACATCAATCATATTAAACACATTTGTACTATGTTGCCATCATCATTTTCAAACATTTTCTTTCTGCTTGAGCCCTTGGAAGCAGCTCCTTTCATCCTTCCTTCCCCCATGAACCCAGAACCCCTGATAAATGATAAGCTATTGTTATTTTCATATCTTATACCATTTGCTGTCTCCCTTCATCCACATTTCTGTTGTTCATCCCCCTGTTGGGGGAGGGGGTAATTATACGTCAATCGTTGTAGTTGGTTCCATGTGCCTCCCTTTCTCCCCGCACCTTCCCTCTACCCTCATGGTATCACTACTCCTATTACTGTTCCTAAGGGATTGATCTGTCCTGAATTTCTGTGTGTCCAGAGCTCTTATCTATACCAGTGTGCATTCTTTGGTCCAGCCGGATTTGTAAGGTAGAACTTGGGTCATCATAGTGGGGGCAGGAAGAATTAAAGAACTAGAGGAATGCTGTGTGTTCCATCGGAGCTATGCTGCACCCTAGCTGACTCATCCCTTCCTTTTGACCCTTCTATGAGGAAATGTCCAATTGTCTGCAGATGGGCTGTGGGGCTCCTTTCCAACCCCCATCATTTGCATCAATGCATTTGTTTGTTTTGGGTCTTATGATGCCTAGTACCTGATCCTGTCAATACCTCATGATCACACAAGCTGGTATGCTTTTTCATGCGAGCTTTATTGCTTCCCTGCTAGGTGGCCACTTATTTAACTTCAGGCCTTTAAGACCCATCAGCTTTCTTCACCACATTTGCTGGTGCACCCATTTTGACTTCAGCAATTGTGTCAGGAAAGTGAGCATCACAGAATGTCAGGTTATTAGAATAAAGTGTTCTTGCGTTGAGCACGAGTAGAGACCTAATGCCCACCTACTACCTTAATAGTTAACATTTAAATATATGTACTGTGGTAGTTACATAATCTGGTGTCAATTTGAGGATTAAGAGGGAAGGGGTGGAATCTAGTCTGTCAATCAGGATGTAGCCAAAG
>NW_022111320.1:30171344-30188906 GCF_000313985.2 Echinops telfairi
ACATTAATTATGTAATTTAACTTTTTGTCAGTGGATTGTATCCTGGGTTCCTTCAATAGAACCAGAGAAGTGTTTCTTAGGAAGCTGGTTATAGAGGAGAGCTTTATATGAGAGTAGAGAACTCACAGCTCTCTCCCCACCCCTACCTTCCTTCCCTCCAGCCCTCCCTCCAGCAAGTGTCGATATGAACAGAGTAACAAGAGGAGAGGAGCATGTTCTTAGGAGTGGTTGCCGCCTGAGCTTCAGGCTTACACACAGCAGATGCTAGCGACTGAGTGAGTCCTGCTGAACCAAAGCGCCTCAGTAGACTTTTCTGGACTATCTTCAGGTTCCTTATTTAACTTCTGATGACGTGGGTCAGAATTATACCATTGTCCTGTAGAGATGAAAAGCAATGGTAATGGAGCTCTAAAAGAAGTAAGTACTACCTTCTCACTTGTGCCCTCTTTGTTCATATCCATACATCCACTCACCTGGTCTTCATGCCATCCTTCTGTGCAGCCACTCGCCTGCCTTTCACTTCCTTCTCTCATAGCCTCTAGGATAGCGGTTCTGAACCTGTGGGTAGCGACCCCTTTGGGGGGGTCAAATGACCCTTTCACAGGGGTTGCCTGATTCATAACAGTAACAAAATTACAGTTATGAATTAACAATGAAAATAATTGCAAGGTTGGGGGGTCACCACAAGAGGAAATGGATTAAGGGTCGCAGCCTTCGGAAGGTTGAGAACCCCTGCTCTAGGAAGTCCAGTGCCAAATTTCCTGACCAGAGAGTTTCTGCAAATCCTGAAGGAACTATGTTTTGAGGTTTCTCTGGATCTACTGGACTTTCGCACAACTCGAAAGTTTGCATCATGGGCACTTACTGAAGCTCCGTGCCAGTCAATCATTGAGCTCAGTCAAAATGAATTTCCCAAGCATGCACCAAAGGGTGCAGCAGATTCAACTCTTGACTCACATACAATGTAAGTTGAATCTAAGACTCTTTTCATCTTAAAATATCCCTGGGCCAATTCAATGTCAGAAAATTCTCCTTGGTCACTAAATCTTTCCAGCATGCCATATATTTCTTACACTGCCCTCTGCTTATTTCCCTCTTCCCTCTACCTCTCCCAGCAATCATTCTTATTTCCTATTCATGTAAATACATTGAGCTATTTCTTTGCTGAAGAGCTTTCATGTGGATTAGCCTCCATGGCTTCAACCTTCCCTAATACTTCCTTTAAAGCGTTTCCTCAGTAAAATAGCCTTAGTGTTATCTGTGGAAATCACTTTTTCATGCTCTAAAGATAAATTATAATCGCCTTCATATAAATCTGTAAATTATTTTAACAAAGCAGGTCTGCATTAGTTTATTTAACACAGTGACAAGTGTGCCATAAGTAGTTATTTTTGTATAAAAAATACAAGAGTAAGTCTAAAATTATTGGTACAAAATCAGAGGCCTATAATAAGCCAAAATATCAAAATGTGAAGCTACGGTTTTTCAAAATAATCTTCTATCTAAGTCTGTACACCCCAATGGCAGTGTTTCCATCTCTCTAGCCCTTCCCTGAAGGATTCTGTAGTCTTCCATTTGCACATGTCAAAACGACAGTATGGTACCTTTCAGGCTCTCAAATTGTCCTGCTTTAAAATAACTTTTGAGTTTAAAAACAAAGAGAAGTCTAAGGCGCAAGGCCATGTTGTAGAGTGGACAAAGGAAGGTTTCTAAATGAAATCCTCATAGTCCAACCCTTACTAACCTCCAAGAATGATCAGATATACTGTCATAATCGAAAAACAATGTTTAGACACAATTCTCCTTGGCCTCCCCCCATACCCTCACCCACCACCAATACAATGTTCTCAGTACTCGTCTGTTAGTTTGCCACAGTGTGGTGACTGGTGTGTTGCTGTGGAAGCGCTGTCACTGGTGTTTCAAGTACCAGGAGGGTCATCAAAAATGAACAGGTTTCAGCAGAGCTTTCAGGCTAAGAAGGAATACATTGTCTACTACAGAGGAAGTGGCCACTGAAAACCTTAGGGATAACAGCAAAAGATTGTTAGTTACTGAGATAGTTTATTGTGCCAGCCTGGCTGATAAACGCAGGTGGGATTGACTGAGGGGCGGAGAGATGGATGGCTTGGTGAGCCTTGCCTTTCTTGTCTCTCGCTCTGTGATCATCGGACCAGTGTGCGGCTGCCTTGCTTGTTCTGTGCTTCAATTTAAAGGCTACAGAGCCTGTGGGACGCCTAGCCTGTGGACTGTGTTGCTGTAAGTTGAGGTCCCTTTAAGACTTCTCTGGAGCTGGGGAACTGGTGGTTGGTGTCCTGCCTTGTGATTGGCTGCTGTGCTGACATAGCCTAGCTCTCTCTACAAATAGAGGAAGATCGGGCATCAGACAGAGACTTGAAGGACTGCTAGTCTCTCAACTTTCTCTCATGGACGTGAGTTGCACTAAGCCATTTATAGTGCTTTCTAATTTAACTGTTTACTTTTCTTGTATTGTATTTTTATCTGTATATGATTTAACAGTTCATTTCTCATTATATATCTAATTATCTTTATAAATAAATATATTATATTATCAGGAATTTGGTTTTATCTCTCTAGAGAACCCTGTCTAGCACAGTTACTAAAATTCTAATGAATAGAAACAGACTACTGTCACAGGTGTCCCAGAAGATGGGTCCCTCCAAAAATGGGCACTCAAAAAATGACTAAGTGCTGCCTTCTCAAAGTAGAGCCCACATAATGACTTGGCTGGAGTAAAGCCTTCAAAGACTCATTTGCTGATTGTGCACATCTCAAAATGAGAAGAAACAGATTCAAACAGCAATGACTAATTGGAACTTGGAATGCAACCAATATAAATCTAGGAAAATTTGGAGTTTCATTAAAAATGTAATGGAATGCATAAAAATCAATATTCTAGGTATAAGTGAGCTGAAATGGACTGGAATTGTCCATTTTCAATCAGAAAACCATATGGTTTACTATACCAGGCATGACACAATCAAGAGGAATGGTGTTGCATTCACCATCATCAAAATGAACATTTCAAGATGTATCTCAAAATACAATGTTGTCTGTGATAGAACAATGACTATCCTAATACAAGGAAATCCAATTGAAACAGCTATTATTCAAATTTATGCAACAATCAATAAAACTAGTGATGAAGAAGTTGAAGAATTCTACCAATATCTTTGGTTTGAAATTGATCAAACATGTGATCAAAATGCATTGATAATTATTGGTGATTGAATATAAAAATTGGAAACAAAGAGGAAGTAACAATAGTTGGAAAATACCACCTTGGTAATAGAAACAAAGCTGGAAAGCACACAATAAAAATTTGCAAGTCTAACAGCCTGTTCACAGCAAATTTTTTTTTCCAACAAAACAAAAGGCTCTACATCTGAACTTCTCCCTATGGAATACAAATCAAATTGACAAAATCTGTAGGAAGAGATACGAGCTCTCATGGTACAGTAGCTATATGTTGGGCTGCAATCCATAAAGTCAGTGGTTCAAAACCACCAACTGTCCCATAAGAGAAAGATGGGGCCTTCTACACCCTTAAAAAGAGTTACAGCCTTGGAAACTCCCAGGGGCAGTTTTACCCTGTCCTATAGAGTCACTAAGAGTTGGCATCAATTTTTTGGCAGTGAATTTGGTTTTTGGTTTGGTGGGAAGAGATTACAGAGAAGCTTTATCAGCAGGTAAAACCAGACCAGAGGCTGACTGTGGAACAGAGCATCAATTGCTCACATACAAGTGTAGGTTGAAGAAAATATAAACAAGTCCATGAAAGCCAAAATATGACCTTGAGTCTATCCCACGTGAAGTTCAAGAACATCTCCAGAAGAGATTTGCTGCGTTGAACCCTAGTGACAGAAGATCTGAAGAGCTGTGAGATGACGTCACAAGCATCACACACGAAGAAAGCAGGGTCATTAGAAAGCTAGGAAAGAAAGATCAAATCGGATGTTAGAAAAGAGTATGAAACTTGCTTTTAATCATGGAGTAGCTAAGGCAAATGGAAGTGATGATGGCATCACATAGCGGAAGAGAAAACCTTAAGGGACAACTGGAGAAGACAAAATAAATGCTAATGAGATGTAGACAGCCCTAGAGTTAGAAAATTAAAATGAAGACCCAGCATAGCCTAAAATGAAAGAACTCAGGGGGAAAAATTCAAGCCTTGAGGTGCAATCTTGAGAGATTCTATGGGCAAAGTGTTGAATGATGAAGGAAGCATCCCAAGAAGATAGCAAGAATGCACAGGGTCACTGTACCGTAAAGAACCAGTCAATATTCCAACTTTAAGGAGGTAGTGTATGAGCCCAAACCAATAGTACTAAAGAAAGAAGTCCAAGCTTCCCTGAAAGGAATATCCAAAAACAAGGTTTCAGGAAATTGAAATGCTTCAACAAGCTACTGAATTTCAAAACACTATGCTAAGAAATTTGGAAGACACCTAGTTGTTCAGCGGACTGAAAGAGATGCATATTTGTACTCATTCCAAAGAAAGGTGACCCAACAGAATGCTCAAATTATAGAATAGTAACATCGATATCACATGTAAGTAAAAGTTAGCTGAAGATCATCTAATTACAGTTACAGCGGTACATTGACAGGGAGCTGCCAGAGATTCAAGCTGGATTTAGAATAAGAAATAAAACAAGGGATTTCATTGCTGATGTCTGATGGATCTTGGCTGACAGCAGAGAATACAAGATGACTGCTTGTGTTTCATTGATTTTACCACGGTATCCAACTGGGTCTCATAACAAATGATGGATAAGCTTGAGAAGAATGGGAATTCCAGAATGCTGCATTACACTCACGTGGAAACTGTCTGTGGCTCAAGGGGCAGTTGTGCAAACAGGACAGAGGTGCACTTCATAGTCTAACATCAGGAAAAGGGTATGCCAAGGTTGTATCCTCTCACCATGCTTCCCCAATCTGCAAGCTGAGCAAACAGCAGAGACGCCGGCTTATATGAAGAAGAATGCTATCTCAAGATTAGAGGAAGGCTTCTTAGCCAGGTACAATATGCAGCTGACACAACCTTGCTTGCTGAAAATGAGAAGGACTTGAAGCACTTGCTGATGAAGACCAAGATTTCACCCTTCGGTATGGAACACAATTCAATGTAGAGAAAACCAAAATCTCGACAACAACGTCAATAGGTAAATGGGGAAGAGATTGAAATTGGCAAGGATTTTGTCTTACCTGGATCCCAAATCAATGTCCAGGGAAGCAGCAGTGAAGAGATCCAATGACAGGCTGCATTGGGTAAATCTGCTGCACACTTTTTAGAGTGTTGAAAAGAACGGATGCTATTTTGAGGATCAAGGTACTCCCAAGTCGAGCCATGATATTTTCCATTGTCTTATATCCATGTGGCAGTTTGCCAGAGTCAGGAAGATTGACAAAAAACCATGCATTTGAACTACAGTCTTGGTGAGGAATATTGTAAGTTCCGTGGACTGCCAACAGCACAACCAGATCTGTCTCGGAGGAAGGACAACTAGAATGCTCCTTTGAGGCAGGTTTGGCGAGACTTCATTTCACACACTTTGGAGATGTTATCAGAAGCGAACTGCCCTGTGGGAGGACATCATGTTTGGTAAAATGGAGGGGCAGCCAAAAAGAGGAAGGCCCTGGACATGGCAGACTTTCTGTGGCTGCATCGATGGACTCCAACAGAACAATTTTAAGGATGGCACAGGACCACGCAGCGATGTGCCCGGTGTTGCTGGGCATCAAAACCAACTCCAAGGCTCATAATAATTTATAAAAAATAAAATAAAAACAAAACCAAAAAAAGGCTCATAATAGCAACCACAATGCAGTTTTCAATTTTCTGAAAACTTCCTAATAAGCCCCCATGATTGTCATGTTTCCTTGGATAAAATCTATGATGATTACCTCTTGGAGATTCAAAAAAAAGCTTGCCAGAACCTTCTGAATTGACCTTTCTGCCTCGGATTTAACTCCCCCAGGAAAACCCCCTTTGAAGCCACCGTTTTTGACTGGGCTGTTTATTGAAAAACACCTGAAGGAGAGAGACTGAAGACTAATGTAGTGCTGAGAGAACATGTCTGTAGTCATCCACTGATGGCACAGACATGTTTGAACACGCTTTGTTTTGAATGAATCTGTGCCTGTATGAAGTAGAACCCTTATAGCCATACTGTTAGACTTCCCTTCCTACATCTTTCTTCTCAGCATGACAAAGCTTAGCCTGCTTTCAGAAAAACAACCCAAGTTGCATATTGATACGAAATTGTTGATTGCACTCACTTTTAAAAACAATCCACTCATAAGTGTTTCTTCTTTCTGGAGGAAACTGGCTGCTCTGGAGCTCAGACCTAAATGCTAGAACATTCTGGGGTTCAGTGCTTCCGCAGCTTCCTTGACCTATCAGTCTCTTTAGCCTGGTGCTTCTGGGTCTGTCAAGAGAGGAGCTCTTTCAGAGTCCGGAGTCCTGGTAACTCTTCCCCATCAACAACTCAATCAAATTAATGACTCCCCAGAAAGGTTATAAAATATATTCATTAGTAGGTCCCTTTTGACATAGAGTTTTACACACAGCTACCCCATAGTACAGAGAAGAATACCCCCTAGAATTTTGTATACTAAAATCATAACGGTCTTTCTTCCACAAAACTGCTGGGTGGGTTTGAACCACCAACCTTTCAGTTAGCACTGGAGCATTGATTTATTATGCCACCAGGTCTCAGAGTTAATCTTCCTGTTGATATACTCTAGGATTGCAGGATACCTTCTCCCAAACTGAAGGCTCACCTTGCCCGTTTTCCACTTAGAGGCAAGTCCCTTCACCATAAAGCTTTGACCCCATTTCTAAACTGAGTTTCTCCTCATCTGCTTGAATCCAGCCAAAACTATCTAAATGTGCTGAGCACTGCACTTGGTTACAGACATTTTGGCAATCCTGTCCTACAGGGAACACATTAACATTCTAATTGAGAAGAGATACATACCTGTGCCTTACAAGGTGGGGCCCAAATGAAGATGCACTTTGTGGAATGAATTTTTAAGCAATTAATACAGAAAATACCCTTTAATTAATTGTATCACAGTTGCCTTGTTTCCAGAAGCATGTGGCACCCTTTAAAAAATTAAGAATTAGCAGAAGGCAGTATTTCAAGGGCTCCCACTGACAGTAGGAGAACAAGATTCAAAAGAGGCAATAATCATTGTGGCACAGCTGAACCCAACAGTGGAGAAGAGTGGAATCTTCATAAATTAATGTTTACCAGCCCCAAACATGGGCTCCACTCCAAATTCATGAGCACAGAGCCCAAAACGGACATGGTCATGAATTCACTATGCTCTGCCTATCCAAAATATGAAATGACCTCTCCAATTCCAGTCCCATGGGCGGTCCAGCAGCTGATAGGTATTAGATAATTGATAGAAATTTGAGGTAAGCACAGCAACTCCCTTCGAGTGTACAGTTTCCTATGAGTTCTCAGCTGTGGCTCAAGGACGTCTGCATTTCAGTGTGGGAAGTATAGTTCACTCACAAGAGAAAGCAATTTGTTAATCAACAGGACTGAGTCTTGATTATCAATTAAACAGACACTAAAAACATCTAAATAGACACTAAACACAGTGATGCAGATGGTCTCATTCAGCCCACCCATCTCAAGAGAGCAAACTAGCCCATTCATGGAAATTTCATCTCCTACAAATTGATGGAGACATGACATGGAATGCATTTGGTCTTGTAAAAAGAGTTAAGCTGATAGTTGTATGAGAAATAATTTCAGAAAATTAAGTTAGGATGATGGTGGAGTGGGATGGGGTGCTGCAATGGGATTTTTACATAAACAGATTTCTAGATTTTATTGGCAAAACCCCACAGTCCTCGATTTGTCTGAGTGCATTTTCTCTCAGTACAGCTATTCCCATGTAAGATCCCCATTGACCTCAAAGGAGCTTCAAAAAGTAAAATAACTTCCTGGATCTTTCCATGGAAGATTTTCATATGCCGACTGAAAAATCATCAACGTTTTAAAAGTTCTCTCTGATTCTATCACCAACCCAATGTTCACTGCAATTTTCTTTCTCAGGGGTCACTATTCTGGAGGATGCTAGGTAGGCTTTTTAAATGTTCTTAGAATTCCTTATCTGTATCGCCCTAACACCTTTCATTTCAAGACCATACCAGAAGCTGCTGCCAGACGGTTCAGAATTATCTTTTCCAATATATAACCAGATGGGCAAAATTAAAGCCAGGTCTCTGCAAAGAAGTGAATGATTAAAAAGCACATTTCCAATAAATGTTATATTTATGCACAAGCATGGACTACTTTCGAGCGCCACCGGTCTTTTCCTCAGTGATTGTGTCAGGGACGTTGGGAGAAAGGTTCCCTTTGGCAGTGCTGTTTACCAGTTTCGCTAGAATGTTTACAAATAGCTTCCCATGTTTGAGCAGCAATCTTCTCTTACTGTTCCAGGTGTGACAGTCGAAAGAACTTGAAGGAAGAGAAAATGAGGCTGTTACAGACTTGGAGAATTGGAGATGTTCTGGGAAGTGGAATTGGCGCACCTCAGCTCTGTAAATGTGGATCACACATTTGCCTAACTCACCACAACTTGCTTTTTCTCTCCTTTCACCAAAAGGGATTATTTGACCTAGCGTCAACCACAGGAATTTCTTATAAATGTGGTGTTGGGTTTTTTTTAATGTTTGCCTTCAAAGAAAAAAGTGAATATTCCAAATTAGTGGAAAAGGAATATAGTTTTTCAGCCATTCTAGTCTGAAATTTTATGATTTAGATAAAGAAAATCCAATTAGACTCACCTGATACTACTCACCAATATCAGTTCCAAATAAATTGAAGAAATAACAAATTCACGGGAGATTATAAGTAAAGATTGACCCATTTGGAGATCAGCCCATGGAAGAGGTGGGAGGAAAATATATCACTTTTTAAAACAACACGATAAAACAACTAAATAATTAAAATCTAAATAATCATATCTGAAATTTTACTAATCGGTTTCCACATAGCTTACAATGCTCCATGTACTTGCCTTCACCGATATTTTGATTTTTGTCCTAGTACTTTATCTGTTTTATGTTAGTAAAGAATAAGGATGCCATGTGGGAAGAATACCAAAGTTCATGTATCTCAAAGGGATTTGAAAGGGAATGCAGCTGCAGGCCCCAGGCATGGAGCACACACAAACCAGAGACCACCTCGGCCATGTGAATCACTCAAAGACACTCACAATCCAATCAGAGCCCAAGACTGCTGGGACTTCTCCGAAGGAAACTCTTGTCTCCTCCAAACAGTGTTAGTGCCGTGTTCAAAAGACAGCCCCCACTCTACTTCCTCAATGATGGATTGTAAACCCATAGCTTCAGTGCACATAGTACTTTGTAAACTCAGGGACCATGCGCATAAATTGCTAGGTTAGTGTGGGCTACAGCTGTATTTTCTCGGAAGGCAAGGCTACCTTAAATAATAACAGAACTTAGGTCTTTCACTAATCTTTTCATAGTCTCACTCAGAGTATCTCTTATACCTGTAGTTCAGGGCCAGGGGATTCAAAAATGAACCATGTATCAGAGGATACACCCCAAGAAATCAACTGTAACAAAGTCGTGGTGGTTAGCAGCTTCTATTATCAACTAGATACTATTCATGATCTCAACCAAATAAAAACAAAAACCTCACTGCCATCGAATCTATTGCTACTCATAGCAACCTTAGAAGACTGGATAGAACTGGCCCAATAGGCTTGTCCATGGTTGTAATCTTTACTAAAGGCAGGCTGCCACATGCTTCATGCACAGAATGGTTGATGAATTCAAACCAGCTGAGCACTTTAGCTACCATCACCAGGCCTCCTTCAATCATGGTCTTGAAGGATAAGTAATTATGCACGTCAAGTGCTATATCATTCAATCAACTATGATGAATTTATTGATCTCCTATTTTGCGCCTAGCATTACACAAAATGCTCTGCACTCTAAGGTGGACTGGTCCTATATTAAAATGTCAAAGTAATCTTTGCAGCACCTCAAAGAGATGTGTGGGAAACCCCATCCAGGTCTCCCTCTTGTGGCCATCAGTCAGCACACAGTCATGTTTGACTCCATCCATCCACACTGCCTCCCAACGGCAATGATCAGATTTTGTTTCTAGATGAGAAAAATAATCACATCAATGCCACAGCTTTAAATCTGTGCTAAGACTGAAGTACTAATTGCCAAGAAAAGCTCAGGACACAATGACTGTGATAGTTTTGTTTTGCCTATGCAGATATAGAACAAAAGAAGCTGCAATGTAATCCATTCTGTCTTTTGTTTTGTTTTGTTTGGGCATGAGAGAGAGAGAGAGAGAGAGAGCGAGAGTGCAGAAATACTGGAAGGAAAAATATCCCATTCCCCTGTGAAATTTCAACAGCTGCTGAAATATGTCCTGTCACCAGAAGGTCAAAGTTTTGGAACACTAAGGCTCCAGAAGCCAGACTATGGAGATGCCATGGAAGTTCTGGTCCTGTGAAAGGAAGTTGGGCCAGAAGGCCAGCACTATTGAGGTTAAAAGGTAATTGGTTAAAAGATTAAAAACATTATTGAGGTGAACAGGTAATTGAAAGTAGTTGTTTACAGTTGTAGTTCAGTTGCTACTAAGTGAGAACCCTATCTGCACTTGGCACGTATCCATGGATTGCTTTAGCTACTTGACATCCACATTGGGTCTGCAGTCTTAGAAGCATCATAAATCCAGGTACGCTCTAGCCCAGCCAAAAAGCAATCCCAGCTTCAGCCATAGACATTTTTCTGTAACTCCCAAACTTGAGCGAAGTGGTGCAAGATAAAAAAGGATGGATCATTCCTCAGCTCTTATTGCTAGATGCCAAGAGTAGCCCTTTCTGAAGCTATATCTCAGCAAGCAACTGATCATACTCCCCCCATTCTACATCGCTTCAGGAAACTTCTTTGTATCTTAACCTGGGCTTCAAAGAAGTTCAGCTATAGGCAATAAAGTAAAACTAAAACACACCCAAATTTTCTTTCACTTGAGTAATTTGAAATGCTGACCAAAGTGGGAAAAGTTATAGGTCAAAAGCTTGCAATGAAGACTCAGAGTAGGCACAGTGAGCCCTTTCAGGAGGCCATTGTTTGACACCAGATTATTGCCAGGACACTGGAGAGCCACACACCTTCAGAGCTGCGCAGTCCAGCCACCATCTTTGAGCTGGGCACTGCTGTTTTCAGTCCAGAGATTTGGTTGCTATATAACTTGCACAGTGTCCTTGTTGTCTAAGAGGGAGGTTCTGTTTCTGGGAAGACTTCAATGCACACATTTTGCCATTCTAATTCGCTGACATTGTCAACTTCGGGACCTATTCCAGTGTTGCTTCATCAGCAATGATGGAACTGGGCTGAACAAGTGCTTAAGTAGATGATTACCATGTACATCTCACTATTTATGTTTCTTTAACCCTTACTCTAAAATGAACAATCTTCTTTAAGAGGCATCTTGTAAAAAGACAGCTCAATAACAGATACAAAGTAAGATGGTGAGCTGTACTCAGTTCATATGGCCCTTCTAGCCATAATTCCTTATGTGATATAATTCTGGACTCTATGCCTGTGGCTAAAATCCCCTTTTACAGGGTGTTCTGTCTTATGCTAACAAACAGGTTTAGGGTGGGATTAAGACCTGATTTAAGTGTTAACCAAGTCCCACCTGTTGTTTCTTTGGGGCATCTTTAGAATCTACTAGAAGGCATGACTCAAGATACCATAGTTTGTTTCCTTGGGGGGTCTCATTGCCATCATTCAGACTCTCTCCAAAGCCAAAACTTTGTTTCCTGAGAGTTAGATGCGTGAAGACTTGCTGTGACTTTTGAACATTATCAGCTTCTGGATCTGGACCCTGCATTGGGCTTGCCTCTGCCTGACCTTCAGATTTGCGACTGTGCAGCACCCACTACCACGTGAGGTAGTTTTGTGAGTTTTTTGTGGACATCGCAGTGAACTGAAGAATCTGGGGAGATGAGGAAATATCCCCAAGGGAGGAGTCTGGGGAAATAGGGCAGAATAGTATCTGGAAAGAGCTGGGCATTTGGGACATCATTTATCTCCAACTCTTTGAGATTAATTATTCGTTCTCCTAAAATAATTTCTTATCACAGATTGGTAGCATGTGCAGTTTTGTTGTTACTGTTTTACGTGCCATCGAGATTCCAGCAGAGAGTGACCACACCTGACGAAGTAAAACTGGGCCATGGGGCTTTCCAGTCTACGATTTTTACAAAAGCTAATCACCAGGTCTTTCGCACACAGAGCTTCTGGGTGGGCCTTTCATTTAGCAGCGAAGTGCTTAACCATTGCACCACCAGGCTCCTTATTCACAGTTGATACACTCCTTATCTGGACCTAGGGGCTCCGAGTAATGGCATTTCTTAAAGAAACATATCCCCATCATCATGATCCACATCCATCACCTTGATCTGTGGGGTTAACTTTTACAGTCACAAGACTCCATTTCTACATACAGAAACTCAATTTAACTCATTTCTAAGAAAAAAAGGAAACAATCACAATTACTTTGAACACTTTTTAAAAGTAAAATATGAAGGTAAGTTAAAAAAGGATTGCTCCAAATCACTGAAAGCTTTTTTAAATAACACTATCAAAATGTAAAATAATTGTTTCTCACTACCCATTATCTGGGTCTCTACACTTCTGAAGGCAATATGTCCACCTGTCTAACCATTCCCTGAAGAAGTATTCATTTTTCAGTTTACGCCACATCAAAATTGAAGTTTTGGCATTCTAGAGGGACTCAAATTATGTTCCTTTTAAATGTTTTTTTTTAGCTTGGGGAACAAAAAAGAAGCTAAAGGGACAAGATCAGGGCTGTAGGGTAGACAGGGTAAGATTTCCCAAAGGAATTTTCATACGACAACCCTGCTGTCCTTGAAGAATGAGCAGGTGCATTTTTGTTATGGAAAAAAATTCCTTTGTGCCACTGACCAGGCCTTTCTCTCACAATGCATTTCTCAGTGTCTTAAGACCTGTTCATAATAAGCCCACAGGATATCCCTGTGTCCTTGGAGAAAATACATCGGGATTACTCCCTTGGGAATCTCAAATGCAACTGGCCCAGCAGATTCCCTGGGAAATGATTGTTAGGATCGGCCCTATTTTTCGTAAGGTATCGTGAAGAAACCAAGGCCAGTTTCATGCTGGGACAACTGGCCTGCAGCTATCCACTGAGTATAGAGGCAGTGGATGGGTGCAGACAAGTTTTAAGCACGTTTTCTTTGGAATATAGCCATGCTTCTAGTACCAATGATGCTTGATTTACCTCATACAAAAAGGTCTTTGGTTTGTAAAAAACTTTATACCAAAACCTCTTAATTTTTTGTCCAATACAATTATGTATAATAAGGATCATCTTTATGTTAATTATTCTGGTAACTTCTAAGTTCATTCTTTTTCTGGGAAGGATACTATTGTGTTTCTAACAGCACAAACTACAAATATGACCATGACACTCAATGCTAGAACATGGTTTTTTAGCAATAAACCATAATTGTTAATAGTCATATTTCAATGGGAAAAAAAAGTTTAATCAACTCTAAAAAGATATGTGAAATAGCTCTGTAAGTAATGAAGATGACTAATGTTTGTGGATTATCTGTTCCATGCCAGACACTGAGCTACGCACCATATGCAAGTTCTCATTACTTCCTCGTTACAGCCATAAGTAGTAGTGGGTCATTTCCCCATACTACTGATAGGAAAATAAAGAGTTCTGTAGCAAACCTGAGATTCTAAGTCCTTTCCTTTCCCCCAAATGCTACATTATCCACAGCCATCCTTGCTTCAAGGAAACCAGGCCATACCAAGCAAGTACCACTCTCCATGTATGGCAGGCTTCCCAGACGGCAATCACAGTAATTAATTAGTCATTAAAGCTCTAAAAACCCTTTCAAGTGATGTCATCACTTTCCTGAGAGTTTTAAAAGAATCTTGAGCATTCTCCAAAAAGATATGACCAGTCATAGATTAATGACATTCAGTTTGATTCATACTTTATTACCAAAAAGAATGAAGGAGATTACCTAAGAGAAAAATTCTACTAAATTTAATTTAATTCAGCAAACCATGCTAGCAGGCACTTCAACACTTGCAAAAAGTCAAGAAGCTGAGCTTGGCGTGTAATTTTGTTTCTCCAGTAACTTTTCCTAACTCTCAAAACACACACATACACACACATGTTGGAGTCAATTTCAACGCATGACAACCCACATTCAGGGAAGAACTGTCCTTCAATAGGGCTTTCAATGGATGTAATCCTTCTAGACTGTCAATCCAAGGCACCTCCTAGTGGATTTGAACTGCCAAACTCTTGGTTACCAGTCAAGTGTTTTTAACCCTGGGATTTTGGTCGAACCCTCAAACAAAAATAAATTCACTGCTGATTCACAGAATATGAATAGAAATCATCTGAAGTCCCCCAACCAGCCATCTGAAAATGTCTACATTGTGAGTTGCATGACTCTTCCCAGAGGTGCTGACAAGTATGACCTGTGGCTCTTCCTTCCTCTTCTGTTCTTTGCCCACTCTGAGGATGAGTTGCAAAGGAGATCAGGGACAGTGAAGAGGCAGCAACTATGGACACACACAGAATTTGACAATCCATAAGTATAGATCCTCAGACTCCATATCACCAACACTTGACTATATTAATAAGAATGCTGATATGCCCTTTGCACATAACAACAAATCCTTCATAATTACATTGGTAGCACAAGCAGCCATGCTTAGGATTTCTGGTCTATGTTAGTGCTTCTAATTGTGTTTCCTTACTTGAGAAGTGTTTGAGTTCAACATATTCTTTCTGAATAGTATCGGGTAGTGTTCAGGATTCAAAGTTCTAGGACTGCACTTCACAGTAGTCACTAGCCACATGGAGCTATTGAGCACTGGAAATGTGACTCCTTCAAGTTTCGAAGACTTGATTCCGTAATATTTAAAAATGCAAAAATCTCAAAAATGTTGGCATTACTACATGTGGAAACACTTCCCCGCATATAGTTGGTGAGATGTATTATTTTAAATGTTTTCATCTCTTTCTTTTGATCTGGTTTAATGTGACCACAATGGATGTTTAAATTCTACACATAGCTCAGCGCTTCATGTCCATCAGGCAGCACTCCTCTACTGCCATGTTCTAAATGATCCACGTGTGCCTCGAGCCAGGCTGCCACATAGGCTGTATGACTTGTGCACTGCCACCAGGACCAGCAGGGACTGCGATGCACCCTGTGCATTCCCAGTCAAAGCATCGCCGGAGAAGAAGCGTTTTCCTACCTTGTACATAACTGCCATGGGGTGTAGGTACAGCCCTTCGTAGCCATCTGAGGATGAGCAAGTTACTTAACCTCCCTACCTTGTCATCTGTAAAATGGGGATAGTAATATGGTAGCCCGGGTTGACTAGAGAAACATATCCATTGACAGTCATATACGTGTTACAAGGAGCTTTATATCAAGAACTAATTATGTATCAAGAAAACATCCCAGCCTCGTCCAGTTCAAGTCCAGAAGTCTGGGTCTAGTCCATAAATCCCTCTTCAGAATCATGCAATCGCATACAATGATGCAGAATGCAGGACTATCATAGGCCGATGGGTGTAAAGTTGTATGGGTCCAATGTCAGCAGCTCTCCAGGTAGCCAGTAAGCAGGAAGGGGAAGACAGAGAAAGAGAGGCTGATCTGCAGTGAGCTATATACCTCAGTAGCATCTCCAAGAGAGGTCATCAGGCTGTAACCTGATTGACAGGCTAAACTCCACCCACATCTTGCCGGTGCCATGTTGGCACAAAAAAACCCTAACTCTCACATAATAATAAAGGGCTCACAGGGTTCTAGAGCTCATTCATATTAGGACCTATCCCAGAGTCTATCACACAGCAAAGGTGCAATAAATGTGAGTTAGCATTCACGCTTCTGTAGAAATCATCTCTTAGAAGTCTTCATGGACATTTTCTTTCAGATGCTAAGTATTCTAACAATTGATGATTCTATCGTGCAGAAATCCATGAAATACAGGGAAAAAATAGGACAGAATGGCTAGGCATTTTTTCCTAATAGTTGACTGATGAAGTAGAAATGACTCAAGAAGATGCAAGAATTGGGTTTTACCAAAAGAATATTTACCATACAACCATTGGGAAGTTCAATGACTGGAACGGTTTTTTTTTTGTTTGGTTGGTTGGTTGGTTTTTTTGTTTGTTTGTTTTCATGAGTAAAATGGAAATCTGAGAAGAAAAAGCAATGTCAAATATATTAATTCTCACTAACTGTAGACCACAAAAGTCTCATCCCTTGAACACAAATGTCAAGTGTATACCCAAAACAACCCCCTGCCCTTGAGTCAATGCTAATGCACAGCAATCTGACAGGACAGAGAAGAACTGCCTGGTTGCATTGTGGACCCTGCAAATCTATAAAGAAGCAAGAGGCTCCCATGGAGCAGTTGGCAGGTCAGAATCGCCAACGTTTGGGTTAGCAGCTGAGAGATTTAACTACTGCGTTTACCAAACCTCCTGGTGTATCAGAGGTATCCATTTTAACATGAAGCTGTCCATAAAGATTAAATTACCTTTGAAATAACTAGTAGACTGGAAAAGACTATCAATCATATTAAGGCATGTGTCAACCACGAGCCTGAAATACGGAGCCTTAGATGGGGCACGTGAATGAGAGGTAGGAACGTGCCCCTTCAAAGGGCAGAGTGGCAAAGGTAGAAGTTCCCATCTGGGAGGGCTGGAACCTCAGCCTGTTTTCCCACTCCGTGGAAATGAGTTACCGGATGCAGAGTTCATTATGCTGTAAGCCCAATTACGATCACATGGCATCAACCGTATTGCAATTACAGTCCTTCCGGGAGGCAGCCAGCCACCGTTTTCAGCAGAGAAACACTGGTTCGGACAAGGTTTATAAATGATTTTCATTAACTATCATTTACCATTAGCACAAATAAAAGCACTAAATGCCCACTTTGCTGTAGAGAATGACCTTTGGCCCAGATTCTCTCACTAACCGATGAGGCCTAAATGCATTGTGACAGCTCCTAATCACATTTAGTGCAGCCCCGTGATTTAATGGTGCTGGGTGTCCCATCAATACAGACAGCCCTGGCAGGGCCATTATATGCCATTTCCTTTTAAAGATATGCATATTAGTATCCCAGGGAATTGAGAAATATAAGCCTTTCCTAATCATGCAGAGTATATTTCAATAGCTTAAAAAACTCATCCAGTTATGCCATTACCTACAAAGAATTGCTTGCAATGAGAACATATTTCTCTTCTTCCTAATTCAGGTTTATATGCCTAAAATGCATTAATCCGATCAGCCCAACTCTAGTCCCATAGATAAAAACTCCCAGTCATAACTCACTAGTCAGAAACAAGCCTCTCCAAACCCCACACATCAGGTTTTGCAGCTCGGCTTCATCTCATAAAAAGTTAATACAGCTGTGTGATATTTAATACCGAGGCA
>NW_022111320.1:30189789-30199391 GCF_000313985.2 Echinops telfairi
ATGGACAAAGGGGCAGGCTGCAGGGAGGTGGCAGGGGGGCAGGTGGCCTGCCTCTACACTTCCATCAAGTAAAGCTCGAGATGCCCATTCATCAGTTGGCTTTCTGCTTTTGCACCTTAGAGTCCCCAGCGGGCACATTCCATCCTCATCTGAAAGGAGAAATGACTAGCAGGATGCGAGCAAATGAATGACGACTCTAAGTCTAGTGGGACTGAGCCCAGAATGGGGCGAATTCACAAAGTGAATGCCATCCGATGAAGAGACCACCAGCACCAGCACCAGCACCAGCACCACGGCTTGGGCAAGAACCTCTGGAAATTGCCACTGGCCTACTGCTAGTCTCCTTCTAATAAAATGCGGAGAAATATACAATTCGTGATCGCTGATATCTCATCATTTCCCAAGACCTACAAAAAAAATTTCAGCCACAAAAACTCAAAGCCTAAGGCTACATAGTTAACCCATCAAGAGCTCTTATACCCTCATCCAACACTAGCTCACGCAGTGAGCGCCTGAATAGGAACTGCAGGACCTGCTTGACTTGTACACCCCCACACCCCACACCCCCGGCTTCGCCAAACTTTGGTGATGGATTATGGCACCTTTTGTGCTGTGTGTTTGGTTTTGTTTTTCATTTTAACTTCAAAGTCACTCAAAGTAAAAGCTCTGCTCCCTTCTTTAAGGTTATGCATTTACGAACAAGCTATCAATGGAAATAAAACATCCTAAATGCTTCTTCAAATAGATCATCCGTGGTTTTCAGCAATACAGGGCAGTCCCACTTAATCCAGTTTCCTTTGAATAGAATGTGCTTCTAAATTTGATCTTTAAAAACTGGGTCACCTGAAACCGAGTCGATTTCCCAATTTATTTATGGCCTGAACCTTGATGGGTTCAAGCACACCAAGCACCCTGTTCACCAGCTACCACCACAGAGGCTCTCAGGGTTGGAGGTTAAGTTAAGGGGAAAGCACCCTGAATGATCCTGAGAAAGCAGAACTGCAAGGTCAAATACTGGGTGACAGTAAGCAGAGGGCTAAGGCCATAACCTACAAATTCAAACAGATAAAAACTTGAATCCCACCATGGCTAAATAAGAACTGTTGCTTGACCTGGGCAAATTATTTAACTTCTGAGTCTCCATTCTCTTCCATCTGTTAATGGGCTTTGGGGTGGGGGACCCTAACATTGGGAGCACTTACTATGTCCTAGACTAGAAGGGGTAGGTGGGACTTAGTTGCGTTGAAATAAAAGGCTTGTCCAACTAGTAAATGGTGTAACTGGGATTTGAACCCCAGATGATTGATTCTGATCTTCCCCCTTAATCAAATTCATTAATGCTTTCTAAGGTGATAGGAAATTAAGTGCAATCATATGAATAAAGTAGAGCAGCTGACATGCATCATGGGCACAATTCTTATTTCAATTTTTATTAATTAGTGCTTATTCTGATGTAAAGGTAAAAAAAGAAATACAGGGATATGTGGCTACAATTTACTTCTTTTATTGCCAAAATCCCTATTTATTAAATACAACTGTGACTTATAATATTATAATAGCAGCAGCTGTAACGCGATACTAGGAGCGGGATTTCAGAGGATGGCTCCCAGCTCAGAGGGGGTTGGGTTCAAAAAGGCAAAATTACACTCAATTGTGAGCTATTGAGAGAGTTGCATACTGAGTCAAAAACTCACTTTTGCAGGAATTGCCACTTGCTTCACACGAGCGCTGTTGTTAGTGGCCCTCGAGTTCAGTCTGACTCATAGCAAACTTATGTGCAAGAGAAAAACAGTGTTGGCATGTCTTGCATCATCCTCACCATTCAGCATGTTCAAGACCATCACTGCAGCTAGGATGTTACTCCATCTCACGGAAAGTTTCCTTCGCCCTTGTAGGCCTTCTACTTCCCCAAACATCCTGTCCTCCACTAGTAACTGATCTCCCCTGGGGACCTGTCCAAAGCAGGCCAGTCTGACAACATTCTGTAATCCAAAAGGCGTTCATGGGCTACCTTTTGCCCTTCTTTCTGCATCGTCTTAGTCTGGAAGCTCAAGTGAAACCTGTTCACCCTGGACGACCTTGCTGGTACATGAACAACTAGTGTCAGATCTTCAAGTGTTATAATGACAAGCAAGTGACCACGGTATGACAAGCCAAAAGACCAGCAGGGTCATAAGACTAATAAAATTTACATGAAATGATACATCAAAAGCATATAACACCGTGTCTGGCACAGAGTAAAGATTCCCGCAAATTGAACTATTATTTTGCATATGGCCTCCTCCTCTCAATTGATTTGGTGTTCTTTTGTGTAATTAGGCATATCAGTTGACATGTCTGAGATCATTCCAAGGCATACCTTACGTGAGATTATTTACAACTCTCCAGCATGTTTTCTCTTAGAAGCACAATAAGCATCACCATTATCTTGTCAATGTCAATGTCAATGTCAACACCTATTGACAAGAACCACAACAGCTTTCCCTCGCCTTCCATTTTTCCTTCTCCTGTGTATTGAATTGTGTGCTGCCAAAATACAAGGATGTGTTGTAAATCCTAAACCCATATTCCTATGGATGGAATCCCATTTGGGAATAGGAATTTCTCTGTTAGGTTAAAGAGAGCGTATCAGTGACAGGGTATATCTTCAACCATCTCTCAGATATAAAAAAGCAAACCAGGTAGATAGAAGGCAGAAATCAAAACGACCACTGCTTGTCTTGTCAGCTGGCCAAACTGTGGTGCTGGAAGCTATGTCATGGGTGTTTCAAATGACAGCAGGATCGCCCAGGTTTCAGCAAAGCTTCCACACTAAACACAGACAATGAAGGAGGACTCGGCTGGCCCTCCACTTCGGAGGAGGGAGCGGTTGAAAATCTTATGCCTAGCTATGAAACACTCTAAGATACTGAAGGCCTCATGAATGGGAGGAGAGCACATCAGAGATGGTACTGGAGTGTGGAGCCCTCAGGTCAGTGGGCACTCAAAATGTGACCGAGGAGGTGCTGATTCATCACAGTGCAGTCAACCATGAGGACAGGAGTCAGGCAAAGCCATGGGGCACTACTTCATTTGCATATGGGGCACAACTCAAGGTGAGGAGAAGCAGCTGCAAATATCTGCTAATTGTTGGAACTGAAATGGGCAGAGTATGAAACTGAGAAATGAGAGTCATCAAAAAGGAAACGGAACCCCAAGATGAACATCCTGGCCATTTGTGAGCTGAAATAGATGGGTAGTGACCATTTTGAATCCGAAAATCATATAATTTACTATGCCAGGAATAACACAATCAAGAGGAATGGCTTTGCATTTATTGTCACAAAGGATTTCACAAAATCAATGATAAAGTACAATACGGTGTATGATACAATTATATATATTCATCTTCAAGGAAATCCATTCAATGCCACTATTTCTCAAATTTATGCACCAACCACAAATGCAAATTATTAAGTAATTGAAGAATTTTATCAACAACTTCAGTCATAAATTGATCAAACAGGTAATGAAGACTCATTGGTAACTGCTGGTGATTGGAATGCAAAAGTTGGAAACAAAGAGAAAGGACGGATAGTTGGGAAATACGGGCTTGGTGTGAGAAATGAAGATGGAGAGTGTGTGATAGTTTTGCAAGATAAGCACTCTAACTTCATCATGGAAAGCACCTTTTTTCCAACAACAGAAAAGGCAAGTATACACAAGGACTTTTCCAGATGGAATACATATAACTTGAATTAACTACATCTGTGGGAAGAGACGATGGAGCAGCTCAATGTCAGCAGCTAAAAGCAGGTCAGGGGCTGACTGTGGAACACACCGGTTTCTCATATGGAAATTCATGTTGAAGCTGAAGGGCATGAGTCTATCCCACATGAACTTCAAGAACATCTCAAGAACAGATTTGACACATTGAACACTAATTACAGGAGACCTGAAGACCTGTGGGTATCAAGAACATCATGCATGAAGAAAACAAAAGGTCACTAAAAAGACAGGAATGAAAAAAAGTTCAAAGTGAATGTCAGAAGAGAGTAAAACATGCTATTAATCACAGAGTAGCTAAAGCAAGTGGAAGAAATATTGAAATAAAAAAGCTGGGGGGGAAATTTTCAAAGGCGGCTCCAGAAACAAAGGCAAATATTAAAATGAAATATGCAAAGACCTAGAATTAGAAAGCCAAAGGGAAAGAACACACTCAATACACCTTAAACTGAAAGAACTCAAGAAAATTTTAAGACTGTCTGGGACTTTGGGGTTTGGCTCAAGGGGAGTCCCTCTGGGACATGGGGATACAGTGAATGGTGTGACCCTTTACTGGGCATGCCTAGAGAGTAGGGGATGCTGGGCCCCTCTAGGGTTTCCCATATGGGCTCCAATAAATTTCTTTTCTTCCCTTTTGCTTAAAAAATAAATTAAGACTAGAGTTGCAATCTTAAAAGATTCTATGGGCAAAATATTGGATGATGCAGGAAGCATCAAAAGACGATGGAAAGAATACGAATTCACTCTACCAAAAAGTAGTTGATGGTCCACCATTACAGGAGGTAGCATATGAGTAAGAACCAATAGTGCTGAAGGAAGAAGTTCAAGCTGCACTGAATGCATTTTCCCAAAACAAGTCTCCAGGAAATGATGGACCACCCATTGAACTGTTTCAACAAGCTGATGAAGCACTGGAAGCATTCACTCCTCTGTGACAGGAAATTTAAAGACAGCTACTTGGTCAACAGACTGGAAGAGAGCCCTATTTGTGTGCCCATTCCAAAGAAAGATGATCCAACAGAATGCTCCAACTATAGAGCAATGTCGCTGATATCACATGCAAATAAAATTTTGCTTAAGATCATCCAACAGAGGTTGCAACAGTAGATTGAAGGGAACTGCCAGCAGTACAGGCAGGCTTCAGAGGAGGATGGGGAACAAGGAATACCATTGCTGATGGCTGATGGATCTGGGCTGAAATAAGAGAATACCAGCAGGAGGTTGACTTGCATGTTATTGACTGTGCCAAGGCAGTCAATGGTGTGGATCATAACAAATGGTGAATCACCTTGAGAAGAATGGGAATTCCAGAACACTTCATTGTGCTCAGGCAAAATGTGCACATGCATCAAGCGGTGGCTGTGAGAATAGAACGAGGGAATGCTGCATGTTTTAAAATCAGGAAAGGTTTGTGTCAAGGCAACCTGCCCTGCTATTCAGCCTGTCTGCTGGACAGATGATCAGGGAAGCTGGCATGTATGATGAACGTGGGATCAGGATTGGAGGAAAGCTTATTAAAAGCCTGCGATATGCAGATAGCACAACCTTGCTTGCTTAAAGTGAGGAGGAATTGAAACACTTGCTGATGAAGATCAAAAATTACAGTCTTCAATATAGATAACAACTCAATTTTTAAAAAGCCCCAAATCCTCACAACTGGACCAAGAGGGAACATCATGTATATGGAAAAAAGCTTAAAGTTGCCAAGGATTTTGTCTTACTTGGATTCATTGACTCATGAAAGCAGCAGTCAAGAGATCAAAATATGAATTGTGTTAGGTAAATCGGCTACACAAGACCGCTTTAGCGTATTAAAAAACAAGGATGTTACTTTGAGGACTAAGGTGCTCCTGACCCAAGCCATGGTATTTTCCATTGCCTCCCATGCATGTGAAAGTTTGACACTGAATAATGAAGACCAAAGAAGAATTGATGTATTTGAATCACGGTGCTGGAAAAAAATTATTGAAAATACCATGGACTGCTGAAAGGACAAACTGATCTGAATTGGAAGAAGTAGGGCCAGAGTGCTCCTTAGAGGCAGGGAAAACCAGATTTTGTCTGACATACTTGGGGTATGTTGTCAGGAGAGACCAGGTCCTGGATGAGGACATCATGCTTGGTAAAGCAGAGGGGCAGCAAAAAAGAATGCCCTTAAGGAATGATACTGTGACTGCGACTGTGGGCTCAGGCATACAATTGTGAGGATAGAGTATAAGCAGACCGTGTTTCGCGCTGCTGTGCACAGGGTGACTATGAGTCTGAACTGATCTGAGGGCACCTAGCAACAACATTGCGAAGGGACAATGCAAGCCACATGAAAATCGCCAAGGAACCAAGGCACAGAAACAGAGGGGTAACAAGGGAACCTTCCCAATAGCAGACGCTGCAAAAAGCCTTCCCCTCGAGTCAGTGCCCTGAATTCAGACTTCTAGCCTCCTAGAAAATAAAGCATGAGGAAATAGTTTGTGTTCATGAAAGCCACTAAATCATGATACAGTAGCCCTAAGTAACCAATGCCCCCATCCTTTTCCCCCCACTGCTGTGGAGTGAATTTCAACTCACAGTAACCCTCAAGGACTCCGTGAAACTGCTGGAGGCTTTCGGAGGCTTTCCTGAAGCAGCCTGCCTCGCCATCTCCCCATCAGTAACCCCAGGCTTCACCACGCAACCAAGGACCCGCTGTCTTCCCCTGACCATCTTTTTCCCTTAATAATGAACTCCTTGCTAGTCATCAATTTCATCCATTTTTTTCCCGTTGATCAGCTTCTAAAATACCTGCTGTACTTCCTCTTTCCTGGCTGTGATGCATGGCACTTCCGTCACACATTCAGGCTTCCTCAGGTTGTCACGGCGTCGGTGTTTTTGCGTTGCCCCCTCAAGTGCAGCCACATCTCCTTTACCTGTCCCAGCTCTGTGATGCGGTTCATTCTGCATCCTTGAGATTTCCTGATTCCTTTGCCTTTTACTATCTGAGGTCCGAGAAGCCCACTGATAGGTGTGAGTTGGCTGTTTAGAAGGTAAAAAGAATGCTCTAGAACAGCGGTTCTCAACCTGTGGATTGCAACCCGTTTGGGAGTCGAACAGCCCTTTCACAGGGGTTGCCGGATTCATAACAGCAACAAAATGACAGTTGTGAAGTAGCAACAAAAATAATGTTATGGTTGGGGGGTGGTCACCACCACATGAGGAACTGTATGAAAGGGTCGCAGCATTGGAAGGCTGAGAACCACTGCTCTAGAGAAAATCATTTGCAACAGTGCAGGGAAAAAAACCAACTCACCATTTAGACTGAAATTTTCAGTTGAGCCAACATGGTATGCACAAGGTTTCAACACCGCCTTCATTCCTCCCCGGCTATTGTAGATTCTTAGAATGTCTTCCCTGCCCCACTTTCTTTTTGCCCTGTAGTCTTGGGACATCATTAGACATGTTTATTCTTGAGAATATATGCCAAATAGCCCACCATTACTGAACTTCTTTCCTTTAATCACCAATTAGCATTGGTTGTTTCTCTTATCTGTGTTTATATACTTTGAGAGTGAGGCTCTTATGTCTCAGAGAAGAGGCTAAGCCCTTTCACACCAATTTCAAATGTGGAAAATGAAAGTGGAACATTTCAGCTTTTTAAATATTTAAGACATAAGCATCCTTTTATCACATATAATCCTCCTTCCAGAAAAGTGAATACATTGTATGTCTTCTGACCCAAACCACTTCAACAACAAAATTACATATTCAATTTGAAGTAACGATGGGTCCTCAGGAGGCGAAACTAAGGGTGACCTCATAGACCCACTGCTTTCCCAGACAGCAAATGCTGGGTCAAGTCAGGAGGAAACCCACTAACACGAATCTCTTAAACTTGCTACCCAAACTCCTCTCCGATGTTTGTCTCGGGTCAGTTACAACAATGTTCTCAACCCGCCTGCCTCTCACAATCTCTCCCTTCTGATATTTCTAATGCACAAGCATTCCTCTATTTAGAGCCTGCTTCCTCAACAGTTTACTCAGAGGTGTGATATTAATGGTCTAATTGTTTAAAGTGTATCACCGTGTCCCCATTTTCAATTATTGCATTCTAAAATGTAAACTCTGCCTTTAAATTGTGAACTTGGTCTTTGGACCATGAACATATGGATTGATTCCACGTACGAAATATGAATAGAATACTTAAAAATATGGGGGGGGGGATTCTATCATTCAATAAGCCAAGAAGAATGATAATCTGTTACCCTAAAATCAGTTCCCACTAAAGTTTTATTTTTTGTTGTTTTGGGTTTTTCCCCAGGCAACCACTCTAATTGACCTCTCGCCTTTTGGCTAGCTTCTCTCAGTATTCCAAATTTTTACTCCTCTTTCATATAGCTGAAATACTTCCTTTGGGAATCCATTCATAAACTGTCTGAATTTGTGTATATCTAACAATAGCTTCCCTTCTACTTCATGCTTAATTTGATAATGAGGCTGAGTATGGAGTTCTAGCTCCAAAACCTTCCTTACAACATCTGAATACACTTTTTCACTATTACTATCAAGTACTTCCGACAAAAATATAGGATATCTTTGTACTTCTCATGATGGCAGTTAACTTTCTTTTGTCGCTTCTCCAGAAACCCTTTACCTTCGGTGTGTTAGAAAACTCCCAGGATAGGAGTATTATTTACTTTAATAAGGACGTTCTATCTCTATCCCTCAGTGTCAGAAACCCAATAAAAAGCTATTTGTTTTTTCATGGAAAGTCCAAGTTAAGTCAGGCCCAACTCATGAAGTATAACATCTAATGATGGACAACCTTGGAAATTTCATTAGAATGATATGTTCCCATTCCTGTGCCATCCTCATAAACGGGGTGTGTTTCAGCCCATTGCTGTGGTCAGTTATCATTGCCATGTCATTGCTGTGCCCATCTATTCCATGGCAAGCTCCTTCAGTTTTCACTGACCCTCTGCCCACCAAGCCTTCCTCGAGGTGTCGTCCCTGAAGTAAGTAAGCCCAAGTCTCACCATCCTCCCTTCTCAGGAGCATGCTGGCTGTATTTCTCCTGAGGGCAATTTCTTTATTCTTCTAGTATTCCAAGGTGTATTCAACAATACATCCAAGGTGTATTCAACAGGGAACAATATTCCAAGGTGTATTCAACAGTCATCCACAACTTGCCGGCCTCAATTAGCCTTCTTCCTTTGCCCTGTCCAGACTCCCCATGCAGATGAGGTGACTGAAAAAATCTTGGCTGGGCTCAGGCATGCCTTAATCATCCAGGTAGCATATTAACTTTTTCAATATTTTCACAGATTTCGCCAACACAACACTTATTCTGATGTCTTGGCGGCTGCCTTTGTGGATACCAATCATTGAATCAAGTAAAAGGAAATGTTTGACAAGGTCAATTGTTTCTCTATTTATCATAGTTTTTATCAGTTCTATTGCAGGAATGTTCATCTTTCTTCCCATTCAGGTCTAATCCACACTTGAACGCTGTAGTTGTCATGTTTCCAGTCATCTCCATTTAGTAAGCAGAGCTGTATCATCTGTATATCACAGGTGCTTAATGAGTCTGCCTCTGATATTACATTCTTCTTCATCCAGCATGGCCGATTCTTTGTTCAGCATTCAGACTGAGCAAGTGCAGTGCAAAGATACACCCTCCTCACACACACTGTCCCTTTTTAAACCATAGTATTTGGTTCTATTTGAATGATTGCCTCTTGATCCATGTACAGGTTCCGCATGAGCACCACTAAATGTTCTGAAATTCCTATTCTTCCCATAATTTGTTGTTATCCATAGTCAAATGATTCTGTGTAGTTGATAAAATATAAGTTAAACAAGTTTCT
>NW_022111320.1:30200442-30203546 GCF_000313985.2 Echinops telfairi
CCTCCCCCCCTTCCCATGCCCATGACCCCTTGATAAATTATAAATTATTATTATTTTCATATCTTATACCAACTGCTGTCTCCCTTCCCCTATGGTTTCTTCCCACCTCCTCTCCCCACCTTCCCCTTACCCTCCTGGTATCACTACTCCCATTTCTGTTCCTGAGGGTATTATCTGACCTGGATTCCGTGTATCCTGAGCTCTTATCTGTACCTGTGTACATGCTCCAGTCTAGGCTGCAGTGAAAGGCAGGATTGGGGTCATGATAGTGGAGGATGAGGAAGCCTCAAGGAATCAGAGTAATATTGTGTGTTTCATCAGTGCTCTACTCACCCTGGTTGACTCATCCATTCCTTGCGACCCTTCTGTGAGGGGATATCCTATTGTCTACAGATGGGTTTTGATCTCTTCTTTGACCCCCTTCATTCTCAAAAATATGGTTGTTTTTTTGTTTGTTTGTTTGTTGTCTTCTGATACCTGTTACCTGATCCATCGATACCTCATGATCGCACAGGATGGTCCGCTTCTTCCATATGGGCTTGTTGCTTCTCTGCTAGATGACCGCTTGTTTAATTTCAAGCCTTTAAGACCCCAGACACTATATCTTTCGATAGTTGAGCACCATCAGCTTTCTTAATTTTTGCTTGTGCTCCCATTTTGTCTTCAGTGATCATGTCAGGAGAGTGAGCATCACAGAATGTCAGGTTGTTAGAATAAACTGCTCTTGTGTTGAGGGAGGACTTGGGCAAAGGCCCAAAACCTACCTACTTCCTCAATGTATTGCCATATAAATATATGTACATAGGCCAATACTTCTATTTATATGAATTAATATATTTACGGAAGTGCACGCCTGTTTACACCTCTATTCATAGCTTTGCTTCCTAGATCTTTCCTCTGTCTCCTTATACCTTCCTCCTTTCCCACCATCACGCTTGCCCTTCTTCTGCCTCTTAGTCATCAGTTGATTTTTAATACCGTACTTTGTTTTTAATTTTTGGAAACATTCTACCAGTATAATTGATTATATCTATTTGTTCTGAAAACACTATTTCCATTTGTTTTCTTGCACCTTGAATTACTGGTTTACTTTAATGTTACTTGTAACTTATTTAATGTTTAATGAATTGTTCTGTTCATTTTGGTCCTCTATCTTTGATATGTTTGCTCATTTTTTTATCAAATATCTGCTGAATCTTGTTTGTGCCTCCATGCTTTTAAACATATGAAGGAGCTTTAAATTTTTCATGTAAAAATGGAATTGGAAGATAATGGAATTTACCCATGAACTATTTTGAAACACCCTCTCCTAAAACAAGAACTGCTTGTTTTAGGAGAATTAGCTGGTGTGTACTTCTTTTGAAGCTATATGAATGTGTTTCCCTAATCTTCTCCCTTGAATAGCAGGGTTAATTTCAGATTCTAAGTAGTTCAACAGCACATGGAAACATGCCACCAGGAGGACAGTAGAGAGCATGCTTAAACTTGGGGCAGGAGCCCGTGGCAGCTACTGTTAGCATGGGAGTGGGCTAGTTCAATATATATTTCCTTCTAAGCAACTGGTTTTTGTTTCCTTTATACAATCTGTAAAGTAGATTGGATTCACTGCCTACTTATATTGAGAAATGGCTAGCACAGCTTGATGCTTGACTCATGAAGAGATCACCAAGATATGGGTACAATATCAAAGTGTGGTGAAGAAATTAGATAGTGCTTGGCTATCAAAAAGAATAGCATCTTGGGTATTAAAGGTTTGTTTTCAAATAAACAGTCATCTAAATGAGGTGTCAACAAAGTCCACACAGAAGAAGCACATCAGACTGTGTGATTCAAGGACTGTAAATATTAAAATCAAAATCTGAAAGAGGGAATGGTATCAGAGCTTAAATTTTGAACACCTCATTTGCAAAAGTCTATGACAGTGGAAGCCCAAAATCCATTTGCAGGATTCATACATGAATTGAACCTCCAGTGAATCCCCTCTAAACATAGTCCAGGGATTTGAATAGCCTTGTTATCATTCAGAGTGCATTAGAAAGTAGATTATAGTAATTGTAGTCAGGTTAAAATACAGAACCTGGTAATTTGAGCTCCTTTTCTATCCATTTTAAATTGGTATTAATATTTTCTATTTTCTTTTCTATTAAGGGTTTTCTATGTTTTATCTAATCATTGTTGTTTTTTGTTTGCTTGCTTTCTATGTTTTGTAGGATTTTTCTGTATATGAAATCCAGGAGGTGTAAATCTACAACGACAGTAACTGTGTTAATAATTACCTAGAGGCACTGCAAGGGAAGATCGGGGGAAATGGTGCACTAACAAAGAGTACAGAAGAAAATGATCTGAAATGGATTGTGGTGATGATTTCATACCTCTTAATATGATTGAACAAATAAATAGTATAATATTTAAAGTATACACTACTAGGACTTTTTTTTTTAATTTTTAATAAAAAGTTGGCCAATAAATAAGGAAGACTGAAGAAGAATTGTTGCATTTGAATTATGGTTTGGTGAAGAATACTGATGTTTCTATTAGCTGCTTGAAGAACAAACACATCTGTCTTGGAAGAAGCACTGTCAGAAGGATATTTAGAAGTGAGGATGAAAAGTCTTCAGCCCGCATGCAAGGAAGTACTGTACCCCCCCAAAAAACTGGAAAAAAGCTCTGCTGGGCAGAACTTTCTTAATATGCATGTTTCCCACTAGGCAAACACCGAGCATCTCGTTCTGAGTTAGTGCACCCAGTAGAGCCACATGGAAATGTTCTCTCTGGTCACAGTGAATTTTTTAGTAAAAGCAGTTTCATTCAAATCTTGTTTTTTGTGATGGCTGATTTAAGAGAACAATGTAGGGCTGTGAATTGTGTATCCTACTTGGAAAAAATGACGCAGAAACTGTTGTGATGTTGAACACAACCTACAAGGACAACACTATAGGAAAAACTCAAGTGTGCGAGTGGTTTTCTCATTTCCAAAAAGGTGAAATGTTGGTTGATGACAAATCTTGTTTTGGATGTCAGTCAACTTCCTGAATGGATGAAAATATTGACAAAATGTGTGCACTTGTGCTCAAAGATTGACAGTGGATCATTGAAGAGATAGG
>NW_022111320.1:30205769-30207877 GCF_000313985.2 Echinops telfairi
GGGGGGGGGGGTAGCAACAGCAAACAACACTGATCTGTTTTCTCAGAGAAGCACTATTCAAGCACAAAGGACTTGAAGTGGAAAAATAACGCAGATTTCAATCTACTCTATGGAATGACTCACACCACCTACACAGAAAACAGACTTAAATGATCATCGTCTGAACTAAGGACAATAATGCTCCAGGAATGGCGCATCTGTTGGGTTTCAGAAGGACTCCATAGGCTTAGCTGTCACCCAGAGAGGTCATCAGGAGGAGCATCTCCTTCTAACCAAGTTCACTTACCCATCCCTGCCAAAAGAGATTTTTAAATGCTTAAAGGTTTCCAGATAAGATGCCCCAGTCACACTCAGGAGCACATTTCAACGCTAATAGCTAACATTACCAGGAAATGATTTTATGTTGGTAAACTAAATCAGCCCCAAGGGATTTAACCTGTTTCTTTTCTTTCTTTCTTTTTTAATTTCTGGGGGTAACTGCTGATTCTGCTTCCATAATGAGCCCTCCTTTATTGGAAATACAGGATCAATTTGTTCTTCAGAATGAGCGGCTCTTCTGTTTGGCCTTTGCTTCTGGCTCTCCCTTCACCACCCTCCGAGCACTCTAGTGGTGCCCTGTAAGAACACGAGCAGGAAAAAGCAAAAAGCACCGACACACAAGTATTGGCTGTGAGGGAGAAGAGCAGGCGTCCATACTGGCGCCTCCATGAGAAGGTTTTAAACGCAGATTAAGGGACCCAGTGATTCCATTCAAAGCATTTAGCCAATAGATATTTACCAACATTAACATTTATCTATTAAAGTATACTAACATATATTGACAAGGATGTTCCCTGCAACTCTGTTTATAGAATAGTGAAAGATTAGAAACAACCTGGGTTTCCAATGTAAAGAAATTTGTGTGTGTGTGTGTATTTTAATTATAGGTTCACTGAGTGGAAAGTAATGTCAGTAAATAACTTAATAATAGAAATATTTTATGATATAATATATTGTGATATTTAATCAATAGCCCATAATACTGTACTAAGTCTTATAATTTGGGGGAGTGTGTGTGCGTGTAGAAGTAATGATCTAAAACCAAATGGAAGCCAAGAATTTGCCAGCGCTTAATGCATGGTAGTTCAATGAAGAAAGATTTCCTCCTCTTCTTTGTTACCTCTCCATATCGACTGATGCCCTCAATTGGCATTCTCGTAATTGCAAAATAAGTAAACTTACTTTCTTTTCGTTTTTGGAAATCTATTTGAGGTAAGGAAATTTGGAACTTTGTACAAGAGGAAGTAGAACATTAGGTGCAATGATTCAGATTTAAGAAAATTAGGGCCCCGAAAAGTGGACCTTCAAAGGGGGGGACATGTCAAAGACATCCAGAGAAAAGTGAAATTTCAGCTTAGTGCCAGTGATGTCTTTTCCACTTCACATCCTTTCTCCAGTGCATTTGGCACTACCTCCTTCTGCTAGTATGCTGCAGACCATACTATTTTCTCATCCTCTGACTTTCCTTCCTTTTTCTGTTTCGACCACTGCTTGCTTTCCTAGGCAGATCTCCTCTATTGTTCAATCCATCTTTCGCTTCACCTCTAGAATGTGAATTTCCAAAGTCTATAGTCCCATGCCACTCTCTAAAGCCAAACTCATACCCTCTCCCACTATTATTAAGTTATTTACTGACATTTAGTTTACCAGCCTGCTTCTTTCCCAGGATTCCCTTTTCTACCCACCCAAATTAGACACCTCAGAGGTAAATGGAACTCCTTCCTGTCAGTTTTAAAGAGCCCGAACAACCCTTGTCAAATGCACCTCCTAAATATATCTGGTATCTGTTGACTCTTTGCTCCCACCTCACAACTTTGCCCTATACCCCACCACCCGTAGCCTCCATCAGCTACATCCTGACTTCCATCCCAAACAGTCAATTATTCCATTCCCTCTACAAAGCCATCTATCTAGTGGCCAGTTATCTGCAATAAAAAGTCCAATCTACTTCCCATCACACACGAGTTGCCAGTCTTAACCTATTAGTCCCCTCAACTACATGACACTTCTACACACAATCTAGAAATGCCCAATTTCTACAAAATGCCACAATGTCAACCTGCCACTGC
>NW_022111320.1:30209846-30211781 GCF_000313985.2 Echinops telfairi
GCATGAGGAAGCCCAATGTCCACCTGCCACCCTACTACCATACCTATAATTATTTGCACCTAGGTCCGTTCTTTATATCTGGCACATACATCTTTTAAACTTCTTACACCTTCATTCCCATGCCACCATATTACCAAATAAGACAGTACATAAAGTCCTTGCTTAACCCCTCTGTTGAAGCCGGAAGCCCAACCCACTGTCATGGAGTCTGTTCTGAAGCATAGCAATGCTATATAAAGGCTCCGAGGCTGTCAATCTCTATGGATGTAGATAGTCACATCTTTCTCCTGCTGAGCAGAGGGTGGTTCCTTTGAACTGGCAATAGGTAATTAGCAGTCCAATGCTTGCCTGACCATGCCACAGTACTATTCAAGTCTCTCCTGCACCTAGGCATGGTCGGGTCACATAGTCTGGCCAAGGAGACATCAGTACAAGATTGCTGGGGGAGTTTCTAGATAGTTTTTGTGGGGTCCTGCTCACAGAAAACAGCACAGATGATATGTCCCTCTTTTTCTCACTTTGCACCTAGTTTGTCTGGAATTGCAGATCCCTGGGGACAGCACCCAGGGATTACAGCTCTGATCTCATCAAGCTCCTGAAGCCACAATATCCACTGCCATCAAGTCAATTACAATTCATAGCCACCAGCCACCAAGCTGAAAATGTATTAAGAAAAATTAATAATAGTCTACTTACTTGATAATAATAGTCTACTTACTTGACTAGTATACAAACTGTTGCTTTATGCATTCCTGATAGAGTTTTTGAATGTACTAATGTAGCAATTACTATTCGGGACCTACTGTTCCCCTGACACTGTACTACAAACTTGTGCTTATTTTTTTGTTACACATCATTTCTATTTACAGAAATGGAGGCTGATATTGGTAGCTTAAATGGTAGCTCTAATATCACACAACTCTAATTTTTCTGAACCCGAATTCCAACTCAGAGCTGTCTGATTGGGAAGTGTGTTCCTTTTGCCACTCCGGGAAGACCAGTTCGGTGAGGTTATACCAAGACAAGACAACATGGGTTTGCAAACATAGCACGAGAAACTCGGAATCAGCTGAATCCATTTAGCAGTTTGGCGCTGAGCTGGCAGCACCGGACAGAAGGAAAAACTTGGCTAAAGTGGGTGACAGATGTATTACTCCCTTTATAAAAGTTATCAATCCTGTCACTCTGTGTCACAGGAAGGAGACTGGCTTCTCCTCTCTAAAGCCCAGACAGTGACTGCCCAGTGATCCATTTTCATGAAGATGTTTGCAAATTTGTTCACAACTGAGACCGATTTTCAAAGACAGGCAAGGCTATTTAAAACATTTGTTAGCATAAAAAAAAAAAGGCCCCACATGACAGAAAATGCCTTTTCTCAGAGCTGAGGGGCCCCATTTGGGATCATGGAAAGGACGATGGAGAGTCCTCTGGAGTGTAGATTCAGAATCAAGAAACATGTGGTTTAATTGAGGCTCTAAGACTTGCGATCGGCTGGGGAAGTGGATTATTGTGTGTGGCTCCTCTCTCACTTCATCCAAGGATATTTGAGTTTGGTTTTATGGGGGAGGGGCGTTGTTGTTTTTTTTAAGCTGACTGCTTCCTATGGGAGGATTACTACCTGAAAACCTCACAAAATTATACAATAATCCTGGAATAAGAACAGTGGACATCTCTGTTTATCAACCTAAAGGAGTGCCCTAATGCCAATAGTACAAATAGTTTATAGAGCACTTGAAATTATGTCATTCTTGCTGAAATTAATTCTCTGGAGTTGTGTTCACCTTAATTTAAATGTGCTCCTAAATGGAATAATTGACTTGTGTCACAAATACTTTTAACTCAAGTTCTCACCAAAAGCAAAAATCCCATGGTAGGCTAAATTCTCAAGGCGGGGATCTCAGGGAGAAATGGCTACCTCTCTATCCAAACCTACCC
>NW_022111320.1:30213192-30242211 GCF_000313985.2 Echinops telfairi
AGTGTGATAGTGGGTTTCCTCTACCAGAGTCGCACGATAAAATCAGTGCTGAGTGTGTGACAGACCTTTTGTTAACAAGGCAGGAAAAGATTACACTGTGAACTTGCTGCGGGTTCACCTGCAAAGCGAATGTAAAGGTTGCTTTCTTTCGCGGCGTGCTTGTGTGCACGAAGGTTGACTGGCGGAAGTGAAGAAAACATGGTTAATTGAACATAGCGTGTACTTCATTCAGGGAATTGGAGAGGACTACTTAATAGCCTCACATTTCAAACAAAATGAAGACTTCGGGGCAATTTTATGCTTGTGCTGCTATATGGCGCACTGCACCTCTCCCATCCCGTGATTGAGAACCCTCACACAAAACCACTTCAGTTTTATCTTTCTTGACTGAGGGCACTTAAGGGGTGGGGAGGGCGGGGGGGAATCTCTCATCGCCTCCATATTGTGACTAGCTGCCCTGTTGGAAGTGTCACAGTGTTTGATCACACTGGCGTGGTGACAGGCACAGAAAGCGAGGAGCTCAGGGTGGCTCATTTCTCTCGCTACAATTTGCAGGAACATCACTCGCTCTTACATCATATTAGCCGACACATTGACAAGGTCTAATAACGCCAGCCCGCCATCAGAAAACCGTATCAGAAAGACCCAGACGATAGCTGAGCAAGACAGTGCCATACCTTATCCTACACGAGCAAGGACAGAGTCAGCGCTGGCTGATGATTCTGCTGAGTACCCGCCACCTTTGTGAGCAGCCTCCATGAGACGGGCCAATCCGTGGGGAATCTTCTTCCGAAATGGCCGATTTCTTCCCTCTCAGCCTAATTCTTCGCTAAATCTGGGATCCTATAATAACCTAATGGACCCTCTTGGGCATCTTTTTTGCTTTTTAAGAAAATCAATTTGGGAGCATCGGATCTTCCTTCCTTTAGGCTTGTTGATGGTGTACAAGCCAACTGAAATGCATCCTGCAATGATTACCATCTGAAGAGTCCTTGATGATATAATATTGAGGTTCTTTAATTAGTCCTCATACATTCAAAGAAGGTATCAGGAATCATGCGCATGCCCATGATAAAGCTCCGTGGGCTAAATTGTTGTTTCCCAGAGGAAGCGATACCATCTCCTCAGCAATGCTGGAATGATGGGGGTGGGGGGTGGGAATGGGGTACAAAAGCCGAAACCTCACTTTATTCCTGGATTATTTGGCTATAGGGCAAAAGCTTAGGCTTAGGCAATTAAAACCTTTGTCTTTCATGATCTGAAAGACAGTTTTTAATTACCAAGGAAGTACTGACTTGTTTGGTTTGGTTTGGTTTCTGAAATGGGGGTGACAGGTCAATTAAGTTTGAGAACCTGTGGGTTCAATAACGCAGGGTTGAGCAAACTACAATCTCAGGGCCAAATGTGGTAGACAGCCTGCTTTTGTCAAGAAACCTGGATTGGGACACAGTCACCGCTACCCACTTATTAATTTCCTACGCCGGCTTTCATACTACAACAGCAAAGTTGGATACCTGTTGCAATAACAACGCATGGCCCACAAAGCCTATAGGGAGTACTAGCTGGTCCTTTGCAAAAACAGCTTGCCAACCCCTGAAATAAAGTATTACACCTCTCATTTGGGTTGTGTGTTAACTAACACAGGACCCTAGCTACCTCATGAACGACAGTGTATCTCTTTGTTCCACAAAATCAAAGCAACAAAGTTAGTGGAGTAGATCTTTAAAACTTTAAAGAGAGTCAACAGAGCTCTCCTTCTTAACCAAATGCTCTCTCCCTCAGGCTTAGAAACATTAAAAACTGGAAGCTAGACAGCCGTACCCCAAAATCCAACCCCACTGCCATCCCTTCAATTCTGCCTCTACCGTGTTTCCAAGGCTGTGAACCTCGAAGGGTACAAGCAGCCCCATCTTTTTCCTCTTTGAAGCAGGCGATGGGTTTGAACTCTCAAATGTATAGTCAACAGCCAATTGCTTACCCACAGCAGCTCGGGGCTCCTTAGGCAGCCCATGTTCTTGTGTACTAGTTCAAAATTCCATTCAGTAGGTTTAAACAGCCATCTTTTTTTTTCTTTCCAAATGACTTACAGGGCTGAATGTTCTTAGCTTTACATTGTGTTTTTAAAATGAAACCATGTAAACTATTTGGTATACAATGTTTTTCCTGATTTGAAAAATCATAAGCATGGATTAACCTATATTATACAAGATAAGGAAGTGCCTGTAGTAGAATTTAATAAGAATATAACCGCCGCCGGATTTGAATTCACTGGATTGGAAACACAAAGCATGCATATTTTGGCAGCAAGACAGCGAATCTTCATTAGAGTCTGAGAAAAGTTTCAGAAAGGAGGATTCCCAGCCAGCACCTTGAAGACAACACAGAGCCTCCCAGTGAGTCTCCATTCTGTTAAGAGATAAACAACACTTGGGATTCTTGGCATAGTTAGGAACTTAGCAATCTCCTGAACTAGTTTCATGTGGTCATAAACACCTGAGGACAACAAAGTCTTAGACTTTCTCAGTTCATACATGCCCATCAGCATACATGAAAAAAAAAAAAAGAAAAAAAATGTCCAAAGCTATGAATTTAAAGTTTTTACAACTTTAATCACCTTCAAAGTACTCTCCATTACACTTAATATATTTCTCAAATCTGCGATTCCATTCTTGGAAACATTGTTCAATAGCATCTGTTTGAATGGGTGACAGCACCTCCCACACTTTCTCCTTCACCTCTTCTACATCGTCAAATTATTGTCCTGAGGCAAGAGAGGCATGCTGTTTTTTGCCAAAATCTGGCACACTGAAATGACTGTGTGAACAAGCGCATTGTTGTGGTGGCAAAAACCACTCACCTGTCTGCCACAAATCAGGCCTTTTTTTTTGTCTCATGCTGTTACACCATGTTTTCAGAACCTCTAAATATAAAGTTGATTCACAGTCTGACCTGGTGGAATGTATTTCAAATGCACTGCAAGTCGACATACTCATTCATTTGGGAACTTGACGGACGTCCAGTATGTGGTTTGTCATCAATCAACATAGAAAGGAGAAAACTACTCATATGCTGGAGTTTTTCCCATAGAGCTGTCCTTGTAAGTTGTGTTCAAAACCACAACAGTTTCTAAGGCATTTTTCCCAAGCAGGAAACAAAATTTCATAACAGCACGCTATTCTCTTAAATAAGCCATCACACACAAAAATGAGCTTTGAGTGAAACTGCTCTTAAGAAAAAATTCACTGTGACCAGAGAGAACCCTCCCAGGCAATGCCACTGGGTGCACTAACTCAGAGGGAGTTGCTGGATGCTTGCCTAGTGGGGAAACACAAGTACTAAAAAAGCTCCACTCTGTCCAGCACAATTCTGGGGTTCTTTTGGGTATCCCGTCATATTGTCCCCACGTAATATATTCAAAGGCAAGACTTCCAAAGACCTAGAACATTATCCAGATCAGTTTCTCAACTTTGGCACAGACTGTTCTGAGCTAATTTTTTGTTAGAAGGAGGGCGGTCGTGGGGAGAGGGAGGGTGCTGTCATGTGCATTGTAGGACATTTAGCAGTGACCCGCTAGATGCCAGGAGCACTCTACCTTCATGTCCTAAGACGTCTGCCCACACTCTCAAATGTCCTTTGAGGGACAAAATTGCCCCCACTTCTCTGCAGGAGAATTAAACTTTTAACTTGTCAAATGGTGACTCAGTTTGTTCAACATCTAGAAATCAACCGTGCAGAGAATTGGATGCAAGATGTACTCCCTTCCGAGCCGGAGTAGTTATATGTGCTATCACAGTTTTTATCACCGCCCCAACTCCAAAGGAGGAAGACCGATGCTTCCCTCAGAAAAGCCCATGGCTCTCCTTTCTCAGCCTGTCACCACTCACTGAAGAACCCAGATCTGGGTGTTAGCATCTGACCCACTCGATGCAGCCACGGCATCGCAGACACACACAGAGACTCCATTTTTAATTCAAGAGTATCCAAAGGCCAGCCTGATCCTCCGCAGTGGTGGACAGCCTCCTGCACCTGACTAGGGCCAAAAGAGAAGAGGCCAGCATTTGCTAAAGATTCCGCTGTGACAGATTATTACCTTCCATATTGCACATTAACAGAATATCTTATGACAGCGCCAACAGCCGGATGTGGTGGTTTTCCTTGTGATTCTTTTAAATCCCCAATTCAATTACCATGCTCGTTTTTCCTGATGAATCATCAGCAGAGAGCCAGGCTGTTTTTCAGAGTGATATGCACTTCAGCAGGAACATTACTCTGGAGCACTTGGCTTTGCCTACCAGACACTCGGCCTAGTCCTGTAGAGTGAACCCAACGTGAGATGAATCCCTTAGACAACTCCAAGCCTCGCAAACACAGCTGTTTTTCAACCAACACTCAAAGTGAGAACAAAGCTAAATGGAGTGAAGGGTCTGGTGTCCTTTGTGGTTGTAGCTCTACCTTCGTTAGCCTCTGAGATGCAAATCTCAGCTCTAAGCAGCAAGTAAATTGATGCATCGGAATAAAGTCTCCACATCACAGCAGCAGTGAAGTGTTAGGACGTTGGGATTGCTTTTCCCTCCAGCATTTCTTTTTGTCTCTACCTCGTCTTCCTTCACCAGAGGGACAGATCACCACCAAAGGAGCATCTGACATGCTGATGCGACCAAAGATTAGCAAGTCCCCGTAGAATCCACGGACTGTCCCACAGAGGAGGAAGTGTGTGCATTCCCAAACTGCCTAGTGACTAAAAATGGAAGAGGAAAATGGACCAGTGACTGCCCAAGATGTATACTGTGGGAGTATGTCTCTCTCTGCTACAACAGCATACAGGAAATATGTACACATCTGGAGTGGCGAGCCTAGAAAGAGACAATGTTTAAGGCAAAGGGATCCCAAAGGTTGAAAACCCCATCTGTTATTCTATCCTCCCTTATTTTTGCCCCACCCCTCACCCCCACCCCCGGCACTTTCTAGATGTCATGATACTTAAAGCAATTGAGATCACAGACTCCAGCATTCTCTCTTTTTACTCAAAGATCTGAGGGGGGACAAAAGAGCCCTCCCTCGTGGATAAGACCAGGATAGGAGCTCCAGCTTTGTTTCCTTAGCTCAAACATTTATAAAGGACGTAACGACTAATGAGCAATTAAGGTTGTCTTATTTAAGGCCCGAAGAGGTTAGAAGAGTAGTCAGGCAAGGATTGAACTACTAACAATGTCACTGGTTCAAAACCCTCAGTAGCTTCCAAGAGAAGTTGGCAACTGCTCTTGTAGAGACGTACAGCATAGAGTCACTGGGAGTCAGAACGGACACAGTGGCATTGGGGTTGGGTTTTGGGTTTTGGCTACCACTCTAACGTTTGGCAAATATGTTCATTGTTTCAATACCTATTGTTAATCTTTAATACATAAAGCTATCATTGGCTTAGTTGGCTGCCTTTCCTTCTTCCTACTGATTGTTCTAAGGCTGCATTCTGTTCCGCTGCTGGGATTGTGGAGAGAGTGAAGGCTCAACTCTCACTTTCACAGTTCTCCACGCACTGCCACACTCTGAACGTGATGCCTAGGGGCCTCGCAGCTCACTGGATGTGTAGATAAAAGAATTTTTAGATCACTTCAAGGTGTCATTCAAATTTTCATCCTAGCTAACAGGAAGGAAATGCACCAAAGCCACCCTGGGGCCACTTTTCCCTCTTCTCCTGCTGACTCTCCTGTCATGTGTCAGACAAAGGCACCGTGAGTCCATATTAGGATCATTTAGGACTAACTCCCGAGTCCTTCCTCCATTCACGCATGAAAAAGAAACGCAAGGAGGACTGAAGAGGTAGTTTCTATTATCAGAAATATTTCTAGCCTCTTTTTCAAACGTATCCCTTTTTAAACCTTATCCATAACTGAAACCTCTAGGGAACACAGCGCACTTGGCATTTTTATGGAGTGGAGCTATAAGAAGAAACGGAGACACCTTAAAGGTGTCACTTCGTAATATAGCACTCAATCCATTATATAATTTGAAATGATTCCCTGCATTGTTGTTGCAAGCGTCAGGCGCTCTGTGCCGATATTAGATTTGGCCTCTCGGCAAGACTTCTCTGCCTGTGTGTTCTGACAACAAGTACCCAGTGTGAAGACAGTCATTAGCAAATGGCTAAGAGAAGGTATCGATGGTGCTTCAGGCAGCGGTTCAACTACCCACTAATAAAGGCTTTGAACTCAGATAATAGAAAAGCCATCTCTTGGAACCACTTTACCAGAGACTGTTTTCGATAATGGCCAAGGACACATCAAGATTCTGTGGAAAACCTAAGTAAAAATAGCAACACCACGAGTCAGAGTGTTTTGTTTTGTTTTAATCTGATCTTGCTCCCAGCAGCCTCTATACACAACAAGAATGGTAGTTCAAAAACAATTTGTAAGTAATTCACCAAAAACCTAAAGCCAACCCAGGGAAATGGTGAACATTCCATCCTTGTCGAAGGGGATGTTTCAGGGCAGCTCGCCGGGTCTCTGTGAACAATGACTGGCGCAGACCAGGAGCAACATTCCTTCCGGCAGAACTTTCTGCAATGAAATAGTTCATATGTACACTAACCAATATCGTAGCCACTGGTCACTTATGACTCTTTGGCATTTAAAATGTGTTGTTATTGCAGCTGAAGAACTTTTAAAATTCTATTTAACTCACTTAATTTTAAATAGTCACACGTGTCTATTGGGCATATAAAGCGCTACATTGGGCAATGAGGGTCTGGAGTTGGACAAGGGGGCGTGCTGGTATGGAGTGTGTCTCTGAAGGACAGGCATTGACTGGAAAGCTGTACTCTAGAACAGCGGATCTCAACCCACAGGTCACGACCCCTTTGGGGGTTGACTGACCCTTTCACAGGAATCGTCCGATTCATCACAGTAGCAAAATGACAGTGAAGACGTAGCCAGGAAAATAATCTTATGGCTGGGCGGTCACCACAACAAAAGGAATTGTATTAAAGGGTCACAGCATTAGCAAGGTTGAGAACCACTGCTCTAGAACAAGACTAAAAATAACCAAACCCAGGGCTATTGGGTGAATTCCAGTGCATGGTGGCTCTATAAAACAGAACTGCTCCATAACAGACTGTAAATATTTACAGAAGCAGACAGCCTCATTTTTCTTCAACAGAGCACCTGGTGGATTTGAACCACCAGCCTTGCTATTAGAAGCCCAAGACTTAACCAGTGCACCATTGGTTCTTCACATGTCACCTTGGATGATTAATGCTACTTGCTTCCAAGGTTAAGACTGAGGTCAAAAGGAAAGGCTGGCGATTAACTAACAATGCCTGATGTGAACACAGGAAGGGACAGTATTAGCACATGCGCTGCATCTTTGTCAGGCCAATACAGTCAAGTGAATGTAAACTTCAAGTGTGGAGGAACAGAGGAAGGAAGTCCAGTTTGAGGCCACAGATGAATGGCAGCTCTAGAAAACAAACTAAACCAGTTATTTTAATACCTGAAATTAATGTTTGCATCTAAATAAGGCAGAAATTCTATCAGGGGTCCTCAAACTTTTTAAACAGGGGGCCAGTTCACTGTCCCTCAGCCGGTTGGAGGGCTGGACTATAGTTTTTTAAAAAAAACTATGAACAAATTCCTATGCACACTGCACATATCTTATTTTGAAGTAAAAAACAAAACAGGGCAAAAACACTGTGTTAGTCTAGGTACTTTGGAGAAACAAATCCACAGCAACTCATGTATAAGAGAGAGTTTTATGCAAAGAAAATGTGCATCACGAAAACATCCCAACCCAATGCTGCCCAAGCCCACAGTCCAACATTAACCCATACCCAACACCAGTCCACAAAGTCCTTCACCTCACAAAACAGAGGCGATAATGCCGACTGCAGGAGGAAAGCTGAGTCAGTGAACGTGTAAGCATCTCAGGACTGGCAGGGGTCTCCACACGGCTGCTCCAGCACCCAGGGCTGCATCAAGATAGGTCCATGCGGCTTCTCCTTGGGGATGTCTTGTAGGAAGTCAATCTTGCAAGCTGAAGCAGGGAACTGCTAAGGCAGCTGCACCCGATGCAACCATCACAAAACAAGAGACCCGAGAACTAGAAAGGCGAGGCTTCACCACCCATTTATCCCTCCGCCTTTCAATCAGCACCACATGTGATTATTGGCCAGGCTGGCACAATTAACTAACTCAAACACCCAGCGGCCTGGATAAATACCCTGGGCGGGACGCATGAGGCCTGCAGTTCAAGGACCCCTATTTGGTGGCTGCAGGCATACAACTGTGGGTAACTGGTGTCAGATTATTCCCTATCTTGTGATGGTTACTTTTTAAACATTTCTCCAGCAGAAATGTGCCCTGCATGAGAATAAGGACTATCCTGAGTCATAAAAGAGGTCCTGGTTAAAAGATCGTTAAATTGGGTTGAGTATCAATGAACGGAGTGAGAGGACCGTGAAAGCGAGGGGAAGCCACCCAGTCCAGCCCAAAGGCCAGGCCGGGGCAGAGGATCCGGGAGAAACAGGCTGGGAAAAGAGCATGAAAACGGCATCCGCCCTCCTCTGGCTCCAACAAGAGGGAAGGAGAATCCTCTGAGCATCCGCCCAAAGCAGAAGTTGGACATGCCGGCCAGGAGGCCGGTGACGGTAGACATACTTGCACCTTTCCAAAAGTCTTTCCCAACTCTGCCATCAACTCTCTCGGCTGGATCAATAATGCATTTCAATGGCCACAGAGAACACACAATGTTCACAACGGTGGGGGTTCTTAGGGGAGGTCACAGATTTCAGTTGAGGATCAGAAATTAGCTGGATGCAATTCATCTGATCCAATACCGACAGGCATGCTTCTCTCTCTTGGCAGACTCTCAGTCATTCATCCCAGTGGCCTTGGCCCTGCTTGGGCAAGTGTTACAAAATTCCTCAGGTACTGTAAATAAATACCTGGAGGGCACTTCACTCCACTATCAGCCCATCCATGCTCTGCTCTAACTCTGTGAGTCAGTAAACCCAGTTTGCCAATTAAGTACCAGGAAACACCCTACTCTGCAAGTGAGCGCGCTGCTGAGCTTTAGTCAGCCAGGAAGCCCACTGTTCACTCTCTCTTGTGGCCCAGGTCTTGGTTCTGATGCTACCACACATCTCTACCGCTCGTCTGCTGCATCTCTGATGTCACCATTCCCTCCAGGATAAAGACACTTCAGCCCACAGGGCTCAGGGCCCAGAAGACACATTGTTCTCCTGGTAATTATTTCTCGATGGTGGTGAGATCCTCAAAAGGTTTTACTTCTGAGGTGGTTACTCAGTAGGATGACAAAGTGAACCAATTCCTACACTGGAGTTCTTCACACTCATCTGTATAGTCCCCCTCAGTCATGTGGTGGGAATTAAGAATCCTGAGTCTGAATCGACTCAACAGCCATGAGTTGTTTGGTTTAAGGAAGACTACGGCTAGAAGACCCATATCGAGTAATTCAGTGCACCACATATAGGCCAATAAACCAAACCCACTGTCATCCAGTCAATTCAGAATCAAGAGAGACCCTATATGATGTTTCCAAGGCTACAGAACTTTATAGAAGCAGAGAGATTCCTCTTTCTCCAGTGTATCAGCTGGTGGGTTTAAATGGCTGACCTTGCAGTTTGCACTCCAATGCTTACCTGACAGCTACCCCAGGGCTCCTTACGCACTACATATGGTGAGCTCCACATTCTAAATACAAAGGCAGGGGGCCAATGATACTGTCATCCCACGGGCAAGAAAGGCAGAGAAGTCAAGAGCAAGCTATCCGGGTCAGTCAGTGATGCTACTGGAAGAATGTTGCCATCCCAATCCAGCCTCTTGCTCCTCTCAGGCACGCTGAACCCACTCACACTCACAGTGGGGCATCTGTTATGGATTGAATCGCGTTCTTCAAAAATATGTAATGAATTCTAACCCATAGGCTTGTGGATGTGGTCCCATTTGGGAATGGCATTTTCTTTCTGATGTTAATGAGGCCATACCAATTTAGAGTGTGTGGCCTAAGCCAGTCACTTTTGAGATCCAAACAGAGCAAATTAGGCAGACTCTGGGTAGCACAGATTCGGGGAGAACTAAAGCCATGCCACATGGAAATCACTGCGGAACAGACGTCGAAAAGAAGCAAGGACCTCCTTCCAGCACCAAGAGAGGGAGAAAACCTTCCCCTAGAATGCGTACTCTCAATTTAGACTTCCAGCCTCTAACCTGTAAGAGAAGAAATGTGCTTGCTGAAGCCACCTACTGGGGATAGTTGTTGTAGCAGCACTAGGCCACTAAGACCGCATCACTCCCAAGAGTGACTGCGTGCTCCTATACAACCCCCCCGCTCCCCCCCACCCAATAGCTGGCCCCTTTAATTTGGTGAGCTGCTTTCCTCAAATCCATTTCTTAAATAAGGTCACAAAAAGTGGGGTGTGATGGGAGGAGCCACTTATCCGTCACTACCAGAGAGACTTCCTGCATGGAAAAGCTCAGACTTACGTAACCTTATCACAATAAAAAATAACTTTGCCCAAGAAATTTTGAGTTTGAGATTCTAGTTTTGACCCATCCTAACGTATTCCCATTGATTCCAACTCATCATGCCCCTACAGGGCAGAATGGGTCTACCCCACAGGCTTTGCAAGGTGTTAGTTTTTACAGGCGCTGCCAGCTACCTCTTTGTCCTGCAGTGTGATTAATGGGTTCAAACTGACCACCTTTCACAGTCAATAGCCAAGGGCTCCAACCCCTGCGCCAACAGGGTTCCTTGGACTCTTTTTAGAAAGACAGCGCTGTCCCCATCTTACAGTTGACGGCACCAAGGCTCACAGACGATGTGAGTCATACTAGATATCATAACTGGGAGTGCCAGAGACAGGATTCAAAGTCACACCTTCCAAGTCCTTTCCTCCTGCCTACATCAGTAGTTCTGTCCCAATTGAGGGCCTTGTGGGATACATGCAGTCTTATACTTCATGAGACAAACTCTGTCCATCGTGCACATTTAATCATTTGTTGCAGTGATTTTTGCTGGCCATTGAAGACCCTTCCCCAGCTAGCCTGGCCCTTCCAGCCAGGGAAACTTCCTTGACTGGCTTTCGGAAACACGGGTACCACACAATGAGGGATTTTTATGGAGCTGCATGGAAAGGTCTAGGGCCACTTATTAAGAAAGGCGTACTGTTTCTTCAATTCCAGGTCAGAGCCTTGCTTGGAACGACTTCTCAAAGTGAAGCTGGAGTGTCGGGAATCATTCAGAGGACCGCATTAGTTCTGAAATATGAGTCATTTTCACACTCATGGATTGAAAGCCTCAAAGTATTTTTAGCAATGACAGCTCTCATATCCTGAGAGGCTTTAATGTTCCAGGTGCTTTGTATGTATACTGTAATTAGCAGGGATGGATTGTCCAATAAGCAAGGCACGCATGTGCTTAGGGCACCAGCAAAACAATGGTATCTGTTGTCCAAAGCAAAGATCCATAGATGCCAAGCAGATTAGGCACAAGGACCAAAAACAAGTGCCACGGCAGAAGGAAGTGGCAAGGTGGTAAATGAAATTGACCCCAACTCCAATGTGTGCAAATGTGCTGGCCAGAAATAAACATTACACAGTGCTGTGAAGATGTGCATATGCAAGATTTACGCTAGGTGGCCCTTACCACTTCAATGCCTTCCTTGGCATCTGGCTCTTGGGTAATTGAAACTCCTTACCTTGGTGGGTGCCTTGAGAGTACACTCTTTCTAACAAGCAAGAGGTGGACTTTCAAGTCTAATTCTTGCTACAGACACCCCATATGGAGAGAAGGATAGGGTTTTCTGCACCTGTAAAACTTTACAGCCTCAGAAACTCCCAGGGGCAGTTCCACCCTGTCCACGGGGTCATGATCAGTTGAAATCCACTCTATGACAAGGAGTTTAGGTTGGTGTGGCTATATCACCCACTATGGAACTGGATGCAATATGATGGTTACCTGGGCAAGGATGGACGATATTCATAGATTGAGAAAAAAATGTCTTGTGCATTCACATCTGCGGATTCAGTAACTCCCACCATAAAGGCCTGCAGTGCTGCTTGTTATGGATGTGTCCTGGTCAACAACCCAAGGGAGCTCCATGCAAAAGTGAAATCGAGGAAGTCTACCCCTGCCATGAATTCAGTGACAGCACTTCTCTGAATAGCACTAAGGTACAGTTATGCCCTAAGTTTTATAAATAATTATATTTATAGCTTTAACTTTAATATATGCTTGACATACACATGGATGCAATCTGGAATACAAATAATATATTACTAACATAGGTAATAATTTAGTGTAATACTAATAAGCAAATGTAAAAAATACTGAAAATACTAACATTTATCCAACCTACAAGTTTTTATTTATAAATTTGTTTTTCTGACCACAACATTTTCTTTGATGCCATCTTATAAGTATCAAACTGAAATTGGTGAAAGTCAATTTTTCATTATGGTAGAACAACATAGTTTTACTGACTCACTTTCTTTGTTGAACTGTGGAATACTCCTTTTATAGAATCTAGTACCCTATCCACTAATTGTTTTTAATCCAGATCATCTTGTTCTGCTAAAAAGACATAGGCCATTTTTATGCTCAATCACAAATAGTGTAAGGCATTTAAAAGTTACATCAGACAGCCAACACAAACACACACATATTCATAAGGGGGCTTTTTAAAATTTGTGAAAAAATGTAATTAAAAGCTAATGAAATTTTCTATAAATGTTTTGATACATTGATATTCCCACAAATATTTATGTAATAGTTTCTGATTTGAATGTACAAGTAAAAAGAGAAGGGGGCCACAGATTATCCACGTTTAGGGCCCTTCCGCGCCAGAGTCCTGCTCTGGTAACCAGGGTGAAGAACTTTCTGACTTACCTCAGACCAAACTTCCCAGGACACATAGTACCTTTGAATGCTTCACCAGGACATGTTGGTCACCCTCCAGGAGACCTGTTCATCCCTCCAACTGATGAAAATATCCATCCTTTAAGGCAGTGGTTCTCAACCTGTGGATCGTGACCCCTTTGGGGTCAAACGACCCTTTCACAGGGGTTGCCTGATTCATAACAGGCGCAAAATGACAATTATGAAGTAGCAACAAAAATAATTTTATGGTTGGGAGTCACCACCACATGAGGAACTGTATGAGAGGGTCACGGCAATAGGAAGGTTGAGAACCACTGCTTTGAGGGGTCACATGATTTTCCCATGCTCTCACAGTTTAGGGCTCAAACTGGGATTCGAATTGAGGTCAGATTTCCAAGGGTTCCACCCTACACCACCCCGGGTAACCACGGTGTTGCAACTTACCCAGGACGCAAGGGCATCCTTTGGGCACTGGCATGTAAATGAACACCTCAAACCTTTACTTCTCTAGAGAATTCTCACTTTTCTCATTTATTCAAGACTGAAAGAAAACCTGGAGCACTCTCTTGCCTGCAGCTCAATGTCCTGATTTGCACGTCAAGGCCAGCAATGCTATTTTACCTGAGGGCTGTTTTTAAGCACCCCAAGCAAGCAAGGATTTAGGGCTGAGAAACCAACCAGTAAATGGAGGACAGGCCTTCTAGTCAGACCTGATAAAGTGGAAAAGTAAGGGTCTGGCAGACTGAAATTTAAATCCTTCCCCACCAGAGACTAGTTGTGTGACCTCGGGGTGAATAAGAGTTATATCTCAGGATTACTGTGGAGCATAAAATAAGATCACCCAATGTGAATCTACCGATCTCTGTGACTGGCACATGGTAAATGCCCAATAAATACTAGCTCCCCAACATTCTCCAGAAAGAAAACCCAAAATAGTCCGCCCTTTGTCCTCTCCTTAAATTTCCAGGATTTCAAAAATCAACCACTATGTGAAAAATAACAGAGGGTATCATTAAGAATACAAAGAACCTACTTTTTCCTAATGAGCAAAATATACCATAGGATCGAAAAAAGATAAATTATCTAGGGATGGATTCAACCAGGAAGGTGAATAATTTGTACTGAAAATTTAGATTGAATTGAATTTGGATTGAAGAACCATAAATTTTGTATTGAATTTGTATTGTAAATTTGTATAATAAAACATTGCTGAAATAAATTAAATGAGACCTAGAGGTTCTACATTTGCTTGCTAACCACACAGTGGACAGTTTAAAACCACCAACCACTCTGGAAACTTTCTACTCTTTCTACTCTAGGAAAGAGTTAGAGTCTCAGCAACTCACAGAGGCAGTTCTACCCTGTCTTAGAGGGTTGCTACGAATTGGAAATGACCACATGTCAGTGAGTTTGAGTTTTTGAAAGGTAAAAATATCCTGTGTCCATATATCAGAAGATGTACCTATACTTATGCAGAAAAACGTACCTTCTACATTCATTTGCCAATTGCTCCCCTACCCCACACCCCCAGATGTTTTTGTAAATACGCTATGCTAAAAATTTTTTACAGCAACAGATTTTTTTTTTTAAAAAGGCTTAGTGTTGCTTAGGAAAATGGGAGACTTGCAAAATAAACTTTGAAAGGAACAAGTTATTTGCAAAAATTAAATTAATATTGTTAAGATGTCAAAACCATCCAAAGTGAACTATAGATTTAACATGATTCATATCGGATTCCCAATTATCTTTTTCCCCTATTAGAATTGGCAAAACCAACAAAAAAATTTGAAAGGGACCTTAATAGATAAAGCAATCTTGACAGAGACAATAAGACATAATTATTTTTTACGGATTTTTGTTTTAAAAAAAAAAGAATTATGTTTTAAAAGATAATACAAAGCTACAGTAATCAAAACAGTCTGACACTAGAATGTAGATCAGCAGTTCTCAACTGGGGGGCATCGAACGACCCTTTCACAGAGGTTGTCCAATTCATAACAGTAGTAAATTTACAGTTATGAAGTAGCAACGAAAATAATTTTATGGTTGGGGGGGTTACCACAATATGAGGAACTATATTAAAGGGTCGCGGTATTAGGAAGGTTGAGAACCACTGACACAGATAGATATATAAGCCAACAAAACAGAACTGAGATTTCAGAAAGAAGCCAATGTCCAACTGATTTGCAATGTGGGTGTAAAGTCCATGCAATAGGGCAAGCAGTGTCTCTTCAGTAAATGATGTTGTGATGACTGAATCTCCACATACAAAAGAATGAAGCTGGATCACTAACTCACATCACATACTATAATGAACTAAAAACAGACAATGATCCAAATGTGAGAACTACTACACCCTATTTTGGTAAGTAGTACCTGGAGGCTTAAAAGATTGAGAGTAGCCATCTAAGACACAACTATTAGTCTCTTCTCATCTGGAGCAAAAGAGAAAGGGAATCAAAGGCTTAAAGGAGAAACCAATCTACATGGCCAATTGCTTACACAAACTACAACCTCACCCATCCTGAAGCCAAAATAAGTCACTGATGCCCAGGTGTCAGAATGGACCAGTCTGACCAGGGTCACATTAGCTAGTCCCAGAGAGAATAGGAGAAAATTATATTTCAAAACTCAAAATATTTTTAATACATTTTTAAATTCTTTTTTTATTTAAAGAGCATAGTATTGGGGGCTCTTAAAACAATCCATACATCAACTTTATCAAGCATATTTGTACATATGTTGCCATCATTATTTTCTAGACATTTATTTTCTATTGAGCCCTTGGTATTAGCAACTCTTTTTTCCCTCCCTCTCCCTCCCACCCTTGTGACCCCTTGATAAATTATACATTTTTATTATTTTCATTTCTTACAGCAACTGCTGTCTCCCTTCTGCCAGGGTTTCTGTTGTCCATCCCCCTGGAAGGGGGTGTGTGTGGTTATGTGTCAATCATTGTGATCAGTTCCCCCTTCCTCCCCTCCTCTCCCCACCTTCCTCTTCCCCTTTTGGCATCGCTACTTCCATTCCTGTTCCTGGATTCTGTGTGTCCTGAGCTCTTATCTCTTATCTGTACCTGTGCACATGCTCTGGACTAGCCCAAGTGAAAGGCATAACTGGGGCCATGATAGTGGGGCATGAGGAAGCCTCATGGAACCAGCGGAATACTGTGTGTTTCCTTGGTGCTTTACTGCACCCTGGTTGACTCATCCCTTCCCTGTGATCCCTCTGTGAGGGGATCTCCCATTGTCTACAGATGAGCTTTGGGTCTCTGCTCTGACCCTCCTCATTCTCAACAATATGCTTTTGTTTGTTTGTTTGTTTGCTTGCTTTGGGTCTTCTGATGCCTGTTACCTGGTCCCAAAGATCCTTCTTATGATCTCACAGGCTAGTGTGCCTCTTCCATGTGGGCTTGTTGCTTCTCAGCTACATGGCCGCTTATTTAATTTCAAGCCTTTAAGACCCCAGATGCTGTATGTTTTGATAGCCGGGCACCATCCACTTTCTTCGCCATATTTGCTTATACACCCATTTTGTCTTCAGCGATTTTGCCGGGAGGGTAAGCATCACAGAATGCCAGTTTATTAGAACAAATTGTCTTACATTGAGAGAGAGTATGAGCAGAGGCCCGAAGTCCTTCCACTGCCTCAGTGCATTGTCATATAAATATATGTACCCAGGCCAACACCTCTATTTTTATGAATTCATGTCTTTACATATGTATGCTCCTATGCTTATATCTCTATCCATAGCTTTGCTCCCTAGATCGTTCCTGTTTCCTTTTACCTTCCTCTTGTCCCACCATCATGCTCGCCCTACTTCTGTCTCTTAATCATTCCTCTCAGCTAGAATGCCCTTGCTCCAACACCCCCAGGATCTCTACATCCTCCTTGTTGTTGATTTTAATTACCTACCTGTTCCCCTGTCTGTGGCGCTGTTTGCTCACTGCTCCCTTCCCTCACCTCCTTCTCCCCCAAGTCCCTCCAGGACCATACAGACATTTTTTCAGAGAGCCAGACTTGCTAAATAGACAGAGACCTGGAGAAACCCCAGGACTCAGTCTCTGAGATAAGCTTTCAGTTTGAAACTGAAACTACTCACAGAGGCCACCTTTCAACTAAGTAACTTTCACAAACCAGCATCACCCATGAGTCCTGGGCTCCTTACAGGGAAAATCTTTTATCTGAGACCAAAGGGTCAGCATTTACCCTCAAGCAAAGACAAGAAGGCGGCGCAGGAAGGGCAGGGAAGCAAAAATGACGGAAATAAGCCACCAGATGGAAATAATGAGAACGCTGATACAATGTGGAAAATGTAACCAATGTCACCGATAATGTAAGGGGGCTTCAGGAAGTATATGCAAACATGGAATTAAAGGAAAATATAGTATTTCCACTAATTTTCTAAAGCACCCATGCATGGGCAGTTTGCTTCCAGTGCAAACTTCTACCCAAAACACTTTAAAAATAGCTTAAAAATAAACTAAAATAAAACCATGAGAAGAAAACAGAGGTAATGCTTTGGGAACTTTGGGGGGAAGGGAGAAATGAATTAAATGCATCAAAAGCATGAAAAACAAGAGCCAAAATATGTAAATTAGACAATCAAAATGAGAGAAATGTGTACACCAAAGAACTCTCTCAAGAAATTGAATAAACCCTTTAGGGGTCGAACAACCCTTTCACAGGAGTCACATAAGATCATTGGAAAACACATATTTCCAATGGTTTTAGGAACCGGGACACCTCTCCTATATTCCGTCTCCAGGCAGGTCCGCCCACTTACAGATAAGCCCACATACGAGTACCTGGTGTGAAGACTGTTACCCATGCTACACCATGATTCAAGACAAAATTTCATTTATTTGTCATTAGAAATAAATATTTCACAATATATAATTACAATTGCTTTGTGATGAATCACTATGCTTTAATGATGTTCAATTTGTAACAATGAAAATACATCCTGCATATCCCATATTTACATGACAATTCATAACAGTAGCAAAGTTATACTTATGAAGTAACAATGAAAATAATGCTATGGTTGGGGGTCACCACCACATGAGGAACCCACATGAAAGGGTCGTAGCCTTAGGAAGGTTGAGAACCACTGCTCTACAGATTAGAAGAAACTACTTGGTAACTGTATATAAGATAGGGAGCCCTGGTAGTGCAGTGGTTACAGGTTGGGCTGCCATGCACAAGGTAAGCAGTTCAAAATCACCAGCTGCTCCATGGAAGAAAGACAGGGCTTTCTATTCCTGTGAACAGTCTTGAAAACCCATGGAGTCACTTCCAATGCGTACAGCACAGGGGATCTGCCCTGGGACAGGGAGAATGTGAATCTGACAAAGGTGTGGTGGAGCTAGAGCCACAGGAGAGGTGGAACGGGCCAAACAGCTGATTTCTATGACTAGGATGTGATTTGTGCCTTTGGTTATTGGGGTAGCAATGCAAGAGAAAAGGCACTCGCTGACCACTCTCTCCATGTATCCTACACTACATACATCCTTTCACTTGACTGCACCTAATGCCTTCTGAACAACCAACATAGGATATTTAACAGTGTTAAAGGGACACACTAAGACTATGTTTAAGAAGCCATTCCTCCTAACACAATAAGTGCCTTCCCTTTTATTTCCATTCAATGAAATACTACTAAGAGCTCAAGAAGTGATTTCTATTTTTTTTTTTTACAAGTGAAGACAAAAACCTTATCTAAGAACATGGATCCTTCTTACCATTGATTCAACAACGTCTGAGGTCATGAGAAAAGGCAAATATCTTAGTCAAAATGCTTCATGTGTCCCAAATGTGATGTGAGTGAACTCAACCCCAACCCATGAAGAGGTAGTGAGAGGTTCACAGAGAAATGAGGCAGGAAAGGCAACAGGTTGAGAGGAGATGTCCATGAGAAAGAGTACAGCATGAGCAGGCACGCATGTGTGTTGGGTAAACCCTGTGGCTCTAGTCTTTCTCAGTCACATTATGACAAATGTATTCTTTTTGATGCCTACAAGCCTTTTACTTATGATGCAATGCCCTTTCTTATCACATAGTTCATCTCTTTGGTCTCCCATTTTCTTATAAAAATCCCAAAGTCTAACAACCCATGCTAGAGAGGGTTACATTGCTGTAACAGGCTAGAGCCTCCACTCTCCTCCTGCTATTTGTTAAAATGAAGTCCAAACTCTCCTAATTATAGCTGTGAGGTTCAGGTCAGCATTGAAGCAAAAGCAGTGACAAGAGGGACTAGAGGGGTGAGGGAGGAAAAGGGGAGCCGATGTCAAGAAGTCCAGGAAGGAAAAGTATGTTTGCAGATCGATTATGGAAGCAATTGTACAATTATGTTTGACATGCTGATTGATCTGACATATGTATTAACTCCCAAGTTACAGCAAAAAAAAACAAAAAACATAGATCCAAGAATGGGTTTGAGGCTCACACTAAATCCTAGCTCCAACTTAAGCAATTAGTTCTTACATTATAACCCTGCTCAATACTCACCTTCAGTGAAAGAATCATTAAAGATAATGGTGCTACAGCAAAGCATGGTAAAGAAAGTAGATGGGACCCCGCTATAACAAGGAATTATGTCTTAGAGTCTTAAAGGCTTATATTTAAACAAGCAGCCATCTAAGCAAGGAGTCAACTAAGTCCACAGGGAAGAAGCACACCAGCTTGTGTGATCCAAAGATGACAATTACAAAATCCAAATATGGTGAAGAAAAAAGTATCATAGCTAAATACGAACACCCAATTTGTAGAAGGCTATAGGGGACAATGGGAGCCCAAAACCCAGTTGCAGAGTACCTGATCAGACGGAGCCACTGGCAGATCTGCTCCTAGCCCCAGGCAAGAGTCGCAGACAGCCTGGCTGTCAAGCAGAGACCATTGTAATCTTGATTATGCTGGAACAAACACAATTCTTGGCCAGTTGACCTTCCTATAAACACAACCTGATTTGTTCTAGGCACAAGTATCTCTTACTCATTCCCTGACAGAAATTTCTTCCCTAGCTTTTTGAATGTTGATAGCGGTCTTTTCCTTCTTATGCATCATTGTATTTTTGTGTTTATGCTATTATAATTTTATCCTTACAATTTTGTTTTTTTGTTTTTGGTTGGGGTTCCCAGCTGTGAAGTACAGAAGGAGTGGATGCATTATAATAACTGATACAAAGGGTTATAGGGAATGAAGGGGTGGGCAGTAGGTGATGGGGATTTGGGGAGTAAATAATGAAGGTGTGATGGGGAGGGAGCACTAGGACTAGTTGTGATGGCACAACTCATTTTAAAGGTGATTTAACCATGGGGGGAGTACTCTAAAATTGATTTTGTAATGATTGTACAATTCTCCTTGATATGATTGAACTATTTAATTCTATGATATGTGAATTATGTGCCAATAAAACTGTTGGGGGAAAAAGAAAAGAAATAGTCAGGTCCAGGTTCAGGTAAGTTTCAAGTCCCAGTGTCAGATTTTAAGCTGGAGACTCCCCAGTAGATGCAGGGGCTGAGGGACCCAGAATTGCCAAGAAGACCACAGGCTGGTAGGCTTGTGGCTACCCAGTTCAATGAATCCAAAATTGACAGCAGATGGCAGGCCATTAGCTCAAGTCAACCAGAAAACAATGAGCCAAGGCAGGAATCAGACTGAACAAAAAGCAAGTAAGATTTCCCAAAGCATCCACTTAAATAGGAAGGGGTGGGGGTGAGGGGACATTTATGCACACCTGCACGAATTTCCTTTTAATTGCATCAGGACAATGAGCTGAGTAAGGAAGGGGGTTGCTTTCCATTCCCGTCTTACAACGGACAGGATGCTCACAGCAGATCCCATGTTGGAGCTGACTGTATTGCGGTACATCACATCATGGAGGATTACTAGACCTTAACTGGCAAACCACTGAAATTACTGGCCCAGTCAAGTTGACACAAACTCTAGCACAATGGTTTTACAAGACCTTCATGATAAGCATGCTTCTAGATACTATTCTCCATTCTATCATATCACAAGCTTATGAAACTTTATTAGCCATTCTAGATTTTGCCTCATGCCTTATTCCTCTGGGAAGTGCTTTCCACTTTCCACTCCTCCAACAGTCTGGTGAAATTGTTCCTCCTCCAGGCAGCTTCTCAAACCATACTTGCAGAATAGCCCACCTCTCTCTACAGGACATCAGATTCTCATTTCTATTATGGTCCTAACCCTTCACAAGATCATGATCAATGTACAAGTTTGTCTCCTCTATTACTGTGGGTTTCTCAAGAAGTGAGATTTCTCTTTTCCAACTTTGTAATTTCAGAATCTAATACATGTTGACTGAAGACATTAATACAGAATTCAATGTCAACGCACGTCATCGGGCACCCACTCTATGTTAGACACTGTGCTGGATCAGTGGGTACACAGGGATGAAGAGAGTACTCCTCTCCCCACTTGACATGCTGCAAATGAGGAACTGACACCATCCAGAGTACCTCCTTCTATGACTTCCCGTCAACAGTAGGAGGTAAGATCAAATACTTATGTGGATAGAATTACCTTAGCCCATACACTCAAAAGTCAAAGAAAACAGCTGTATCGATTTGAGTAGAAGCAGACAAAGCACATTAAAATATTTTATTCTGAAGGAATTTTATTCCATAAAAGATCTGCCTTCAAAAACATTATGATACAATCTCATTCACCCTTAGATTATTTGCTAAGCAGGTATGAAATGCAAGAAGTCTGCATTTCTGAAGTAGACTACAAATGTTCACTTAACCATGTTAAACTCAGAGTTAAGCCTCCCAAAAGAAAGGATGTTGAGATGGCTCCCAGCATCTGTGCATACGAGGAAGTACCCCCCCCCTCCCGAAAAAAATGGGGAAAAGCTCTGCTAGGTGGCACCTTCATAGTACACATTTTCCCACTGGGCAAACATCCAGCAACTCGCTCTCAGTTAGTGCACCCAGTGGTGTCACCTGGGAAGGTTCTCTCTGGTCACAGTGAATTTTTTCATAAGAGGAGTTTTGCTTGAACCTTGGGGTTGTTTTGTTTTGTTTTGTTTTGTTTTTGTGATGGCCAATTTAAGAGAACAGCATGCTGCTGTGAAATTTTGTTTCCTGCTCAGGAAAAATGCAGCGGAGAAACTGTTGTGATGGTGAACACAGCACACAAGGACAGTGCTGTGGGAAAAACTCAAGTGTACAAGTGTTTTCCTCATTTCCAAAAAGGTGAAATGTCAATTGATGGCAAATCTTGTTCTGGACATCCATGGACTTCCCAAATGGGTGAAATTGTCAATATAATGCATGCACTTGTGCTCACTGACAACAGACGATTGAAGAGGTAGGGAAGTTATCTGGACTATCTTGGAGCTCAGTTCAGTGAATTTTAATGGAAGATTTGGGAATGAGAAGGGTCACTGTGAAATGTGTGCTTCGGGTTCTGACTAACCAGGGAAAAGAGCATCGAATGGAAACATGCTGTGCTTTGAAAGAATAGCAAAGTGACCCAGACTTTTTGTCCAAGGTCATTACTGATAACAAGACAGTGTGCTACTCTTACAACCCCAAAGCCAATCAAGCCAGTGGAAGATACCATTGTCACCTCGCCCAACCCCCCACCCCAAATTCAAAAATTGAAATCAAAGATTGAGACCATGCTCATTAGTTTTTTTCATGGGAAGGGGATAGTGCTTTTAAGAGTCCTTCCACCAGATCAGACCATTAATCAAGCTTTCTCTTTAGAGGTTCTGAAATGATTGTGTAGCAGTATGAGGCAAAAAAAGGCCTGGTTTTTAGCAGTCCAGGGACTGGATTTCCCACCTTGACAATGCACTTGCTCATGCAGCCATTGAGCACAAGTGCATGAATTATTAGGGGCGTTGATGGATGTCCAGAACAAGGTTTTTGCTCCAGTTTTTGGCAAAAACAGCATGCCTCTCAAGCCCCACCCACCTTACTCACCTGACCACACTCTGTGAGACTTCTTTTTGTTTCTGCAAATGAAGAGGAACCTGAATGGACAGTGATTTGGTGACATAAAAGAGGTGAAGGAAAAAAGCAAGGGAGATGTCGTCAGCTATCCAAACAGGTAAGTTTGAAAAAAGTTTCCAAGAATGGAACTGCAGATTTGACAAATGTATTAAGTCTAATGGAGATTACTATGAACGTGATAAGGTTGTTTTGGAAAAAAAACAAAACAATTTAACACTTAGCTTTGAAAAAAATTCTGGTGTTTTTGGAGTCCTAAGTCACAGGCCTGCATTTAAGTGCCAACTCCGCTTTTGGACCCAAATTAATGAGGTCACAGGGCCTCATTTTCCTCACCTGTAAGATAGAAAGAAAAGAAGCCAGACCCATTGATCCGTATGGTCCAATCCAGTCCTAACTGTAGGAGTCCTGACTAGCAAATAATAATAAGTATCAAGTCTTCTCCTCCCCTCTTCCTATACACAAGCAGGAAATACATAACCAACAAATGTATCCATTGAAGTTGATCCATGGTAGACCTGTGTGAATCAAAGTAGAACTGCATTCCACAGGGTTTTCAATGGCTGGAGGGGTGGGGTGTGGTTTGGAAAGAGATCATCATCATATCTGCTGTCAAAGGTACCTCTGGGTAGATTTGAACTTCTATCCTTTCCATTATTGGCCAAGCACATAAACCATGTACATCACCCACAGACCCCTAAGCAATATAGGGTATATATTTTTTCTATATTTTATTCTAAATGGTAGGGCATTTAATATTTTCAAATTATCCAGGTGCTTCATTCTCATGGGAAGTCATACTGGTTTTTAGCCTCCTCCTTGTTCCAGTAATATCACTCTGAATTACCTAGCAACTATGTCCTCTCCAAAGGATATACTTTGTTGGAATGTTCGATGAAGGTATCCACCCTCCTCTGGCCAAGCAGCAGAACGTCTGATCCCAATGAGGCCAACTAGACAAACTTTCGGCCAGCTCAAGGCGTGAGTGGTGTGACATAAAGAGCAATAGGGGGAATTGATTCTTATATCATCACCCTCTATAGCCCTTTCAGCCTTTTTGACAACTCAGACCTTCTGAACCTCACTAGTTTCTGTATTCCTCAAAAGCCAACTTTAGCATGCTTGGATTCTGTGATCACTCTATAATGAAATGCTGTTTTCCTTGTGGTAGTGCAGTCATTTCTGTTGCTTGCAGCCCAAGGGTCCTAAAGGATACAGTCATTGTTTAATTCTCAAAATCTTCCACTGGCATGTCCCTTTTGTTGTTGATTTGGTTGTGATGCCCCATCGAGTTGGTTCCAACTCATCCCAACCCCTTGTAAAACGTCCTACTGTCGGGTCCTGTGCCATCCTGACAATAGCTATGTTTGAGCCCATTGTTTCAGCCACTGTGTTGATCCATTTCATTGAGCCTATTCCTCATTTTAGCTGCCCTTCAAAAGCATGATGTCCTTTGCAGGTTTTTGAGAAATCGGGATAATTCTTTTGTAAACCATTGCCCACCAGTAAAAGATCCAAAAGGGAAATACACTCAAGGAGCAAGTATCTTGACCCACCCCAACTTCATTTGACTCTAGAGTGAGATGTAGGCATTATGTCTAGCCCTACAGTTTTGTGGGAAACTGAAAATCATACAAAAACACGGGGCCCCAGCCAACTCATTTGCATTCTCAGAACTGCAATCACAATAGTGATATTATGCACAGATGCTGCACTGTTAGCACCTAAAAGACATGGAATCAAAACCTTTTTATCTTTCATCACTTGTGAGCCATACTAGGTAAGCACTGAAATTATTCCTGTTTCAAAGACTGAGGATAGGTTAAAACCTTGGCCAAAAGTTGATAACTAGCAAAAGCCAGAACTGAGATGAAAACAGGGATCTTTCTGATTCCACAGCCAAAAGTCTTAATCCAGGTGCCTTCCAGTTTAATGTGGGCAGGCCCCTGTTTCTGGGCAGGCAGTCAGAGTCCATCTGGCAAATACAATGCAAAAAACTAAAGGGCTTCCTCTATGTTCCTCACAGCTTCCTCCATTTGATCAATCACCTTTTCTCCTCTGCTTGCCACTGGAGACTTGGCTGTCCTCAGGGTAAAGGCAAACCAACTCTTTGTACTGACATATACTATCTTACCTGGAGCAGGAGTGTTTTCCAGATGAAATGAAAAAGGGGACTCACATCACACAAGTTAACAACTCTCAAGAGCTTTGCCAAAGTGGCAGCTCCCACAGAGCTGACAGCAGCCTGATGTAGAGTGGGGGGGATCTCAACCTTTGCACTTCTAGCTGTTCCTATGCACCAGAAATCAGGGGGAGCAGTCACCTCTATAGTAAATCTGACACATAAATGCCCTTCCCAGGAAGGTTTACAGGTATAAAGAAACCATAAAATACAAGCAGGACAGATTAGAGAATGTCAAGATGTTACACATTCATTCAAGGAAAAATGTCTAGACTGGTCTAGCTAATAGTATTAGGCCAATGTTATTTTGTCATTTTGATTTACACGCCATGATTACGTAAGCCAGTTAATATGAGGGGAAGCTGGGAAAAGAGTCCATAGAAATGCTCTCAGCTTTGCAATTTTTCTGTAAATCTAAAATTATTGCAAACTAAGAGGCTTTTGAAAATGTACTGGACAGGCTGGGCAATTCATCAATGAAGTATCATTAGCAGCAACATTAAAGAGTTCCTCTAGTCCAAAACCACAAGGATAACATGTGCTGCAAACTAAAGCTGTCACCAGAGGTAAAGAGACAAGAAGGTTCAGTCATGACAACTCAGACCCAGGCGATAAATACACTGTTCCACACAAAGCATCTCTGTCAATAGTAAAGTGTAGAAGTATGTGAGTGTGTGGGTGTGTCTTAGAGAGACCGCGAGAGAAAGAGAAGGGGCAAGAGAGACTTGATGAGAAAAAAATTGAAGGGGAACAAGAAGGAATCATTTATTTGGCTCTCTGGGATCCAGAGAGGAATACACACAGCAGCCCCATTAATTTGATGGTATTAAGTAAGGTATTAACATCCGGGTCCCTCATGTCAAGAAATGTTTTCGTTCAAGCTTTGCAAATAAAGTTTCACAAATAGCTATCCAAGAGCTAATGAGCATAGCCAAAGGATTTCAGAAGAGTTTTAAACTGCACCTGAAAGAAATGGAATATTTGGATTCTATACAAAACTGTAAGAAAGTGTTGAGAAGGGTCAGCTCCAGAATCAAGAACACCTTCAAAGATCAGAGGGTCATTTACTCGACGACCCTAACCTTTATCTCTGAGACTCAAAGAAAAGCGATTTGCCCAGCTTAGAGGACCCTCTTTTCCAATATAAGGAAGGAGGCCTTGAACTGACAGGTAAAGAAATGCACACACTGTCCCACAGAGAGTTATACCATAGTGCTCTGGATGTTATTGTGAGGAGGAGACAGACTTTGAAAGGGTTTAATACCTCCTCCTGGCACACAGGAGTCCCAGGCCATCTATTTAGGATCTTCAATCCTTGGCATAGAATGTGGCTGCTTTAACAGTTATTTTCAAAGTAGCTGCTTGAGAAGAATGAAGCATCGTTATTCTAGGAACAGAAAGTGCCAGTCATGTCATGAAACTCTGGCATTAAAAAAAAGAAAGGAAGAAAAAAAAATCCCTTGACTGATCCAGTTTCCTAACCATTCTTCCTATTTTATAGACTTTCTGAGGCCGTGTGAGTGTGGACCTGTAATTTAGGAGAAAATCTGATCTGACACTAAGCTCCAATTTCTTTTCCAATAAGACAACTGGAGTAAATTCAGAAGAGAATAAACCATGGCCTCAAATAATAATAAAAAATATGCCATTCAGAGGGCATCTCCAAATTTAAGATAAACGATTCAGCATTCATAGTTAATATTCCTATTAGTCTTGACTGAAAAGAAAACATAAAAGTTCAATACATCACATACATGTAGATATTTGGTGGAATAATTTAGACACCAAAGGCCTTTCTAGTAATAAAACCAGGATTTGCTGTGGAGAAAAAATTATCCATTTATTACTTGCCTTAGTATCCATCAAAGCCAAAATCTGCTATTGAAGTCTCAAACACAGCAAACATCCTCACACACTTAGAATAACCTTAAGTGCTCGAAGGGTTAACACAGCTGATTTCTGGCTCAAGAGACGGGTTCCCCAACAACAACAAAATGTAAGGCAAAACACCTGGAGGGAAAAAAGTAGTATTTTGTTTCCCCCTCAAGAAATTGCAAATATAAAGCAAATCACATCAGTGGAATCCTCAATTATCTACACATGCTAATTAACTAAATGTAATCAAGCCGTTTTCAATCCCTTTCACCTGCTGTAATATTGCTAGTGCCTTGGCTCCCTTGTCCCTCACAAGCGGTGGAACATTAGACAGGCTGCATGGTGCGTCCAAGGGAACAAACACAGCACGGATTTTTGCTGATGGCAGGAATTTCTCGGGCTCAAGGCATAGGAACCAACAATATGGAAATCCCAGCACTGGCAATATATTTTAGTTACTCCCCACACCTCTTTTGCAAGAGAGACTTAAAAGTTCAATTAGGTAATACGATACTCGGTGATGGTTATTTCATAAAACAGAGCTCACACAGTCATTGGAAGTAGTAAATATGCAGTCAGGACAGAATTTAAATATTCATGAAATCAAGAGCAACAGAGAGGGTGAGGATACCGGATTATTAAAATTCCTCCTAGTTTTCACAATGTGAATCTTGTAAGCATTTGTAAGACACCCCGATCCCGTCTCGAGTGTGTACAAATCCCGTTCCTTGGTAGACTGCCATTGAAATTACAATATTGATCTTGGTAGACAAACAACACAGTCTCAATTCTTAGCTCAGATGCAAAATGCAGAACAATCTCGAGCACCAGCAAATCCCAACTTGTTAAAAGTGAGCCAGGCTACACGGCTAGAACAGCCACACTCCCTGTGAGCCCGATGTGTTCCGGGCATTTGGTTCATCCACCAGCGCCTTAGGAAAGGTTCAAGGAGAAGCACTTCAGCAAATGCAATTCTTCTTCTGATCAGCACAAGTGCCCAATTCCTTATACACCTCTTTACGTGAGAACAAGTGAGAATGTACATCGAGTGGCCCATCTTTGGTTCCGATATTCTGATTTGTTGGACAAACTCCCCCCCTCCTCCCAATATTAGCAGCCAAATTCAAACTGTTTTGGCAAAAAAGCACGTGTACACATTATACAGATACAACGGAACAATGCTTGCTTCCATAAGCACAAACTCCAGGAACACAAACTCCAAGTGTGTGTGGCAAAGAAGACGGACAGGCAGAGACAAAGCTATAATAAAGATGCTCGGCTTAAATGGCCAAGGTATGCATTTCTAGGCCATTTCCCGTATTTTCCAATTTTCTCCGCAGAAGAAACATCAACCCCAGAATGGCATTGAGACCAGTACTGGAATCCAATTGCTTGAAGACCTCTTACCCCCCTCGCCCTCCCCAATAAGGAGTAGGGAACCCCTGATCTACAATGACACAGCAGGGCTGTGAAAGATTTGCATCTGCTGGCAGGCGCTAGGTCCCTGCCCTCCTAGGTAGGAGGATGCCAGCCAGGGAGGACCTTGACTGGGATCAGCAGGGCTCTGAATTCTGCAAAGGAGCCAAACTTTACTCCCATTGTTATCATCTCAGGTTGATGTCACCTCCCTCCAAGGAGTCTCAGAAGCCACTCCTGCACACACGTTTCCCCTAGTCCATCCAAATGAGCCCATTAGACAGTTCAGGGCGAGCGAAGGTCTCTCAGCCTTGCTCCCCTGAGGCGCTCTGCTCCGGGCATCACCTGCCACCACCGACCGACAAGACTTTACTCTGCACACAGAGCCGAACGCGGAAACCAGGACGGACTTGGGCACACGCCTTCCAGTTCAGAAAGTCACTGACGCCCACAGATTCCTCTAAAGCTCACGCCTCCGCCACTTCTGCCCCCCTCCCCCAGGGAAGGGGGCTGGGGGAGCCGAGGGGTTCCAGTGACAGCCGCTCCTACGAGATCGCCTTGGTTTTGTTCCAGGGGTGGCACAGCGCTCCACACTGTGCACCTACCTTGCTCTCTCCTTTCTCGCCGAGGGGTCTCTTCTCGGGGTCGTCGCCGTCCTCCGCGCTGGCCC
>NW_022111320.1:30242567-30246360 GCF_000313985.2 Echinops telfairi
ACCCTGCGCCCGGGCTCCCCGCAGCCCCGCTCGCCGCCTCGGCTCCTGCACCCGCGGCGGCGTCTGGGCCGGGAGCGGGCAGAGCGGCTGTGCAGCGTGTCCTTGGAGCGGTGGCCTTCAGGCGCCCCCGGCAGTCCCGCTAAGCAGAGAGCGTCCTGGTGGTGGCGGCAGCGGCGCCTGCCAGCCGCGCGCCCAGCCCCGGGGGCTGCCCCGGGGTGGGTGGGGGAGAGGGGGGACCCGCTCTCCTGCCCGGCCTCGCGCTCCTCGCCCAAGGTGTCCAGTCTCTCCAGGGCCCCTCGGTGTTTCCCCTCCCCTCCAACCTTCTGAACAAAGTTATTGCAAGAACTACCCCAGGGCTGGGAATTACCGGGATTACTGGTAAGGACCGGGTGCTGTCAGGTGTAAATCAGCTCTACCATCCCTGCCCCTGGACCAGGCATGGACCCACACCCCAGCCCCTCCCCAATGTTGGGGAGCTCGGGGAAAGAGGCTTTTCCGACCTGTGCAAGGCAATGGTGGCGAGGTGAAGAGGTGACGGGTTGGTGGGTACGCCCATCCCCAAGGGGCACCCCCCCTTTCCACGTTGGCCCTAATCTTCCCCCTTCTGTGACGGCGCTGATGTGGGGTCAGCCCGCCTTTCCGTGTGTGCACGAATCCCCGGAGCTCCTGGGCTCCTCTGCCCGCCCTGTTCCACGGCCTGCACTGGAAGCGTCCAGGCAAGAGGAGAAGCCAGCCGCCAATTCTGGGCAGGAAACCGGGAGCTTGGGTTGGAACCAGGATGGGGTGGCGCCCCACGTGGAGTGTGGATGGCGAGGATACGAGGCTCCAGGAGCGCCTGGGTTTGGGTTAATGGTCAGCGGCAGATGGAGGTGGATGGGTGAGGAGGAGAAGAAAATCCAGAAGCCCCTCTCTGGCACTTACTGCCATGTGCCCCGAGGTGGGCGCCCGCCAGCCGCCACCTCTGGTGGCTGCGGAAGGAAGGGCGTCCTCGGTGACTCCACTGGTAACCCCAGGGAGTGAATTACATAGCTACAGATAACAAGAGTAGACTTGGAAATTCTGGAATCAGGACTCACCTTCAGTCAGGTGATCTGGACGACTTCTAAATTTAACACCAGTGGATCCTGGGGAGCAGCTTACAACTTCACGGGAACTGTCACCGCCTCTCTTCACGTCTGGGGAGGACCTTCCAGCGTCTATGAGGGAAAATAGCAGGTTATTAAGAACCTGTTTAATATTAAAGAGAGCCCAGTATTCTGAGCTTGGAGTTCCATAATGCCCCCAAATGGATCCGCAGATAAATGAAGTGCTCGTGTATTTCTTAGCAGAGGGTGGCTTTTCCCCCTGACATATAATGTATCACACACGACGCATGCCTCATGACACTGGAAAGTTGCATTGCTTGTCTCGTGTCTGCTTTGCAGTAAAGACAACTTTCACACGTCAGGACTCGCTGCCCCAAAAGATGCCTTTACATCAGTAACGTAAGAACGACAGCATTTGCATGAGAGAGATTAAGTGCCCCCTTAATTCAATCAGCGTAGACAGCCAATCTGAGGAATGAAATCCGAATATGCCAATATGCCAATGGAAAGAAAACATTTGCTGACCAAATTACACATTTTTTTGTCTTCGATTTTGAACTACGAAAGTTCGTTCAGAAACAGAGATCAAATAAAAGAAAGAAATAGAGGCCCACCACGTTTTAGAATGTGTGAAAACTAAAGTGAGCTTTAGCCTGAGGTTCACTATAATTTTTGAGCAACACCATGACCCCGTATGTAACAATGCACCAGTCAAGAAAATAAAGAACTGTGTGCTTCTGAAGAATATGCTTACTCCCCACTTCCTATTCAGTATGCAGCATTAGAAAACAGCCCTTACAGGATTTTTATCATGAATTAAATGGTTTGTGTGTTTAGCAGAGTACCTGATCCTCAATGAACACTTCCAACAAATGCCTGTGGTGATGGAAGCAATAAGACGCTATGAGCACTGATCAAAGGATCTTATACTTAAGAAGAAGAAATGACCAGTTTAAGTCATCTTTTTTACAGTATTTGTAAATTCTACGAATCACAATTGTCCGATTCCCTGGTACAGGACTCCAAGGCCAATTCGAAGGCAGCTAACAAAGGTATTTGATATTACTAAATAATAGAGCTATCTGGCCCCTTCTGGAGACTTAGAAAGGATCCCTGCTTGGTACACAGTGGTGAAGCTCTCAGATGCTAACAGAAAACTTGGTGCCTTGTGCCCACCAGCCACTTTGAGGGAGAGAGGCAGGTGTCTGCTTTTTAAAACCAGTAAGATCCTATTCTGTCCCTCTAGGGTTACCCATTGGGCTGTGATCTGTATGTTTAGTAGTTCGAAATTACCAGCAGTTCTGCAGGAAGACAGAATGGACTTTCTACTCCTGGAAACAGTTACTGTCTCAGAAACGCAGAGGATCTCTATCGTCAGCATTGAGGAGTCGGGGTGGACTGTGAGGCAATGGGGCTTGGTTTGGGATAGAAGGTAGGGAGAAAGCCCATGATGTTTAGTGAGCGAAGTTAATGAGTTTGACAGGGTTTGTTTTTTGTTTTGATTTTGCTGGGGGTTTTTTTTCTGTACAATGCAGAAATAAGAATGGAAGGTTAGCTCAGACAGGAACTAGAATAGCTAATTGGAAAGATATTTTTCTTTCAGGTTTGGTACTTTCAAAATGTGTTTGTGAACTTTCAAAGAAGTTTTAAAGTAAAGAATATTTTTTAAATATTCTTTTAAATCTAGATTAAATAAAAATATAATACTTCAGCTAACTTTGTCCACCATTTAGGCAAGAGCTTTTAAAGATAAACTAAGAGGGAGAAAATGTTAACCATGACTCTTTTCTGACTCAGTGACCCAAATATAAGGAGCCCTATTGGCACAGTGATTAAGCATTCACCTGCCAACTGAAAGATCTGAAGTTTAAAACCAACAGCTGGTCCACACGTGAAAAATGTGGCCAGTTCTCCTAAAGAGTAAATCTTTGGAAACTGTTTAAAGCAATTTTGTCCTACGAGGTCTCGAAGAGTTGGAATCAATCAAGACAGCGAGAGGTTTGGGTTTGGATTTTTTTTAAATCATTTTATTAGGGGCTTGTACAATTCTAATCACAATCCATACATACATCCATTGTGTCAAGCACATTTGTGCATTTGCTGCCATCATCATTCTCAAAAAGTTTGCCTTCTAGTTGAGTCCTTAATATTGGCTCCTCATTTCCCCCTCTCCCTCTCCCCTCCCCCCTCCCTCATGAACCCTTCATAATTCATAAATTATTATTATTTTGTCATATGTTACACTGTCCGACATTTCCCCCTGCCCTCTTCTCTGCTGTCCATTCCCCAGGGAGGAGGCTATATGTAGATTCTTATAATCAGTTCCCCCTTTCCACCCCACATTCCCGCTACCCTCCATGCATCACCACTCTCACCACTGGTCCTGAAAGGGACATCTGTCTTGGATTCCCTGTGTCTCCAGCCAGATTTGTAAGGTAGAAATGAGACCATGATAGTGGGAGGTGGGGTGGAGGAAGCATGTAAGAACTAAAGGAAAGTTATATGTTTCATCATTGCTACCCTGCACCCTGACCGGCTCATCTCCAACCCACAACCCTTCAGTAGGGGGCTGTCCAGTTGCCTACCAATGGGATTTGAGTCTCCACTCTGTACTCACCCACATTTACAATGATATGGTTTTTTGTTCTTTGATGTTTTATACCTGATCCCTTCTACAGCTCGTGGTCACACAAGCTGGTGTGCTTCTT
>NW_022111320.1:30253100-30271887 GCF_000313985.2 Echinops telfairi
TCTTCTCCTTTTCCTCATAGTTGGATAATTTGACAATTATGTGTCTTGGTGACTTCTTCTTGGCATTCAGTCTGGCTGGTGTTCTTTCAGCCTCTTGAATGGTTGCCTGATTTTCATTTATTAAGCTGGGGAAGTTTTCCTCTAAGAATTCCCTCACTATTTTCTTTGTTGATTTCTTTGTATTGTGTATTGTGCCGGTAGTCCTATTATTCTAATGTTGTTTCTTTTCATAGCGTCAGACATGGCTCTCAAGTTTTCTTCAGCTTCTTTGATTGTCTTGTTGATTGCTTTTCCCATTTGCTGAGGTCTACTTGGTTGTCCTCTAGGTCACTGGTGTGATTCTCTGCCTCCTCAAGTCTGTTGGAATCATCTTCCTGAGTCAAAGAGCCCTGGGCTCTCTCCTGGGGGATTCGTATGAGTGCTTCTATGACCTACCTCCTGGTAGCTATACTGAGGGGTCAGGCTATCGCTATATCTCCCTGTGGTTTCACTCTTATCCTAGCTGTCCAGTATTCTGTTATTTGGAATGTGTGTTGGATATTCCTCTCATGTGATGCTGGTCGGGTTGTGGTGGGCCCACAAGGGTGTCGCTCCCCTTGCTGATCTATTAGTAGGCTACACGTTTCTTGGAGCACCTCAGCTGGCCTGTGGTGTTTCCTCTGCAACTGGAGTGCTGAGGAGGGCGTGTGGGTGTACCCTCCTTGGTGTAGAGCTCTGTAGCTGGCAGAGATTGCCTTGTAGATTGGGTAGATGTTCCCGCAGTAGTGGGGAGGCCCACCAGTGGTGGTCAGGCATTTCCCCCAGTCACTTGTAGGGCCTCGGAGTTTAGGCTGTGGATTCCCCCACTATTTTCAGGGGAGAATCTCCTGCTCCTTGGTGTATGGAAGAGGTCGGGCGTGATTTCCCCAGCTGCTTGAAAAGTTAATAGATGCGGGTGGGTGCAGTTGAGCCTTCAGAGTTGCCCTATGCAGAGGGGAGTGGCCTAGAGGCCGCTAGAGGCTTGTGACAGGAAAGAGGGTGAAAGGAGTGTAAAAAAAGAGAAAGAAGAAGACACAGACTGGAGCAACAATGCCAAGCAAACTGACACCCACTCACACACACACAACTAAAATGCACAGAGTAAACAAAAGTGAAAACAATAAAAAAAAAGAAAGAAATTAAAACAACAATAAAGGAGAACTGAATCTGCTGAGGCTGTAGTAGCAAAGAGAGAAGAGCTAGGAGAAGAGGAGTAAAGAAGAAAAAGCAAAAGAACACAAAGAAAGAAAAAGAAAAAAGAAAGAGAAGGAGAGAGAATTTTAAAAATATATAAAGAGATAGCTGACCCCGTGCTGTGCTGTGTGCAGCACTGTCTTAGGGGTCAGGCTGCCCACTGGGTGGGCAGAGTTGCCCTAGGCAGAGGGTAGGGGTCAAGGAACCAGCAGTGGCATGTGAACAGAAATAGAGGGAGAAGAAAGAATCATACAAGCAGAGAGAGAGGCAAAGAGAACAAAGAAAGAAAGAGAAAGAGAAGAAAGAGAAAGAAAGAAGGGGAAAAAACTCAACTGTGTTCACTGAAATTGTCTGTGATGGTAAAGAGGGAAGAGATAAAGAATAAAGAGATAGCTGATCCCTGATTGCTTGAATGTGGGGCCAGAGGGGTTTAGACCCTGCCCCACAATGGCAGGTTGGTATGCCTTTTTAATACAGGGACCCAGTGGTGCTAGGCAGAATTGCCCTAGTTGACGAGATCACCTTAGAGGTCCAACGGAGATTTCCGCAGCAGCGCAGTACGGTGCAGATGGCTGTCACAGCTACCTTGTGTGGTGTACAGCACTCCCACGAAGTGCAGGCTGGAGTTCCCCCTGCTATTTGGGTTGATTTGCCCTAAGCGGATGCTAGTGACTTGGAAGCCAGTAGTGGCATATGATAGGAAAGAGTGGGAGAGAAGAGGAGAAAGAGGGGAAAAGAAAAAAAAAAGAGGGAAAAAGAAGAAAGAGAGAAAAAAAAACAACACAAACCTGAGCTTGTTGAGACTGACTGTGGTGGGAAAGATAGAAGGGTGAGTGAATAAAGAGAGAAGAAATTGAGTGGTAAGTAAGGAGATAACTGAGACTTGATCTCCTGACTGTGAGGCTGGAGGAGTTCCAACTCTTCCTCAAGGTAGCGGGGTGGTGTACCCATTTAATGTAGGGTTCCACAGATGCTGTGTGGGATTACTTTCAAAGGCAAGATCACACCCATGGCCAAGCCTCAGTTCCCACTGCAGTACTGAGCACTGGAATTCGGGTTTGGATTGTTAAGTGCAAATATTTTTTTTCTATCTCTCCATTTTGGGGACAGATTTTTTTAATGCATCTGTCATAAGTAAATATGGACTCAGAAAATATATTACATTTCAAAACTGTTGATTGCACCTAATTATGCATGTAAATTGCAACTTCAAGCATGCAGACAGCTTGCAACATTTTCGAAAATTTTGCCCCAGTAGTCATCTGACGTATCTGAGTGACTATTTTGCTGTTGCCTTAAATGACTCTTCATTTCTCAATTCACTTTCCATTAGTAATGATCCTTTCTATTAGTAATTCTGTCCCTTGTATGTCAGTAAATGATTTAAAACTACAAATTTTCATTTTCATCAAAGTCAACCTTCTTGGGGTTTCTACAAGACCAGTTGGATTTTTGAGCCACTGAACTGAGTGAATACACAAAAAGGTATCCTCAGAAACTTCTTTGACCCCTGACTATTCCCATGTGGGCTGTGGACTAGTCGAATTCCCACATTTGTTGTTAGAAGTACAGAGGCTCTGACACAATCCCAGGTGTCCTGAATCAGAAATGAGATATTAAGATTTCCAGGTGATTCTTGTGTGCATCGAAGTTGGAGAGCCACTGTGCAAATTCATCACACAATTTCCTTCAAGTGTCTTTCCACCTAAAATACTTACTGGCCTACCTAGAAAATACTGCAGGCTCAGTTCCCCACAAAAAACCCCAAAACCCTCAGAGTGGACCCCTCGTGAATTTCCAAGACTTTTTCAAGGAGTAGAAAGGCCTTTCTCCTTTAGAGTGGCTAGTGGTTTGGTACTGCCGACCTGGAGGATCACTATCCAACTTGTAACTGAGCTGAGTTCCAGACCACCTCGCTAAACAGAATGCTGCCATAAAGGGTATCACACACATTTGTTGGTTTCCTAGTTCATATAAAAGTTACGTTTATACTACATATTCTGTAAAGTTTGCAGTAGCCTTATGAAAAAGTATCAAACTATAGGAAAATTATCAAAATATAACACAGACATGAAGTGAGAACGTCATCAGGAACATGGCACCCACATACTTGCTCGATGCAGAATTGCCACAAACATTCAGCCTGCAAAAATTTCAAAACCCAAATACCTTTGAAGTGCAATTAAGTGAACTCCCATAAAACGAGGTAGGCCTGGACTAGCTAGGAAGCCGTATTAGAGGAACACAGTCTTAGCAACTGTTCCCCTCCAGGTTCTTTGTGTTGCATAATGAAAAGGTGCATAAATCAAGATGATGTCGATGTGCTATATCTACATCAAAGTATGTCCTTTTCTTAAAGATATTAACCTTAAAAGTGAAAGTGATGAAATTTCTCATTAACTTTGTGAAAATATGTGGAACTACCGGTAAGTGCTATGAGCACCCCCACTTGTCCTGCTCTCTGCACAAGACCTCTCTCAGTCAAGATGTAGTGCCAGAGCTGGCTATTGATAACACAACACATTACAGTATAACCCTGGACCTCGACGCAAATTCACTTTAGAAGGAGCATCAAGATGCAATGCAGTCGAGTTCCAAATCTATGTTTTCTATAAGAAATAACTGAAAACAGATTGATCCATTCTCAACCACCAAGTTTTTACACTAACCTTGACTTTTTATATAAAACACTACACATAAATTTCAGTCAATAAGTTCATATTCAATAGTATCAGTTAAATAAGAAACACACATTTTAAAAGTTTTTAACAACTACAGTATGACCCATACCTTGAGGTTGATGAGGATCTGGATCTGTAGACACGATGTGGAGAGGAGGGATGGAGAGAGAGTCATTGTTTGGAAGAGGAATCCCCTTCCATAAATTCAACTGGTAGCTTCCATTTCAGGGTTTTTGTCCTTGTCTTGCTTTTATTCCAATTGGACCTGGTTGGCTTTCTCTTTGAAAAAAAAAAAAATCTGTCTAATGTGGTCTGCTGTTGGCGTTTCCTTAACTGTTATCTAAATGTGTTTACTAAATTATCACCAACAATATCAATAACACGGTTAACCAGTTTCTTATCATGATTCTTTTCAAAAACTCTTTCCTAAGACCCATGCTTTTTCTCTAAAAACAGTACAAAAGCCAAAAAAACTAAGAAGTTATACTAAAACATTTGGAACACAGTTGCAAAAGGTTTAAACAACGCATACCATCAATGCCCAATTAACGCAGAATGACTGAAACACAAATTGCTTTTGTTTACAAAAATCACATGAGTTGGGTCAGATTCCAATATTTTGTTGGAGCTCCGATGCAAAATGTTCTCGACATTTCACGTTGAAATCCGATTATGTTGAATACTGATGTGCTCAAGAACCGGAGTTCTTCTGTATGACCACGGCAATTTCAAGGTAGCGATCATGGGACAACTTTGGTGAACCAGTTCCTAGCAGTTGCAGCCAGAGCAACTGTTCTTGGCCTGCCTCGTTGACTCCTCTCCTCTCCTCTCCTGCTTCACCTGGGAGGCATCAAATCCCTTGCATGCTTTGGCTAGCCCATGTGGATAAAATCCTGACCCTGCTGACCACCCTTGTGTTAAGTATGGTTGTTAGAGCCACCCTTTCTCTGTACAACAGAGCTGAACACTGCCGGCCCTGCACCAGCCTCCCAATTGTTCTTACGTGTGAACCCATTGTTTCAGCCACTGTCTCTCTCCAGCTCTTTGGGGACCTTATTTTTCTCTGACCCTCCACTTTACCAACCCTGGTGCACACCTTTCTTGATTTTAAACCATGCCACCTTCCCTTGTTCGGTTCACACAACTGCCTCTTGATCCATGTACACAATTTGGTGTTCACCATGAGCACAATTCTGTGTTCTGGAATTCTCATTCTTCTCAAGGCTATCCATAGTTTGTTATGATCCATGCAGTCGAATGCCTTGGTATAGATAATAAAATACAAGGATGCATCTTTTTGGTGTTCTGTGCTTTCATCCAAAATCTATCTGACGTCAGCAATGATATCCTTTGTTCCACACCCTCTTTTGAATCCAGCCTGAACCTCTGGCAGCTCCCAATGTACTGCTACAACCATTGTTAAATGGTCTTCAGCAAAATTTGACTTGCGTGTGATATCAAGTATATTGTTCTATAATTTGAGCATTCTGTTGGATCACCTTCCTTTGGAATTGGTAAAATTATGGCTCTCATCCAAGTTTGTTGATCAAGCAGCTGTCTTCAAATTTCCTGGCATAGACAAGTGCTTCCAGTGCTTCATCATGTGCTACCCCTTGACATGGTAGAATGTCAACTAGTTCTTTATGGTACAGTGACTGTATTTGTTCAATCAATTTATTATTGTTATGAAGCTACAGTTAACATCATACAAATCAAATTGTTCAGTTAATAAGAAGGGTTGTTCAGTCCTTTCCACAATCAACTTTGGAAACTTTTCTCCCTCCTTGTACCCCTGACAATGAGTTCCAATTTCCCCCACCCTCCCCTTTGATTCCCCCAGGCAATCATCAATCCAGCCATCTAAATTCCAATCCATCTAGTCTTCTTAATTCCACCTATCTGTCTCCCTATACAGATAAGCATATGAAAAAGGGAAAACAATAAACAAGGACCCAGCAAGAATGACGAAACAAAACAAGTTAAGACCTCAATCTAAGAGAAATCAGAGAATATTAAAATTTAGAATTCACATTGGATGCACAGGGAGATCAAATATCAAGTTTTTACATTCCAGCCTAAATGAAGCTGCTAAAATTCATTTTGAGATGTTTTCTGTCTCATATTAGGGCTGTTAACATTCCTAGCCAATGTGCATTGGGGCTTCATCAGGACTCAATCCACATGGAAACTTTGCAAATGGATTTAGGGCTATCTTTCCATCTTTTCTGAGGCTACCTCCATCATTCAATATGTTGTCCATAGGATCTTTCAATACTACAACGTCTGGCTTGGGGTTTTTGTTGTTGTTGTTCTTTCAGTTTAAAATATGCTGAATATATTCTTCCCTTTTGGTTGTCCAACTCTAGGTCTTTACACATTCTATTGTAATCTTTTACTGTCTTCTTGAGCTGCCCTTTGAAATATTCTGGTCAGCTCTTTGACTTTATCATTTCTTCCATCTGCCTTAGCTACTCTATGATCAAGAGCAAGTTTCAGACCCTTTCTGACGTCTACTTTGATCTTTTCTTTCCTCTTTTAATAATGACCTTTTGTTTTCTTCATGATTGATGTTCTTGATGTCATCTACAGCTTATCGGGTCTATCATCATTAGTGTTCAATGCATCCAATCTGTTCTTGAAATTTGGGTGGTATATCCTTGAGCATGTGTTTTCTTGTCTGCTTTTCATTTTCTTCAGCTTCCACCTGAACTTATATACAGAAAATTGATGGTCTGCTCCACTGTTGGTACCTGGTCTTTTTTTAACCTGCTAATATTTAGCTTCTCCATTGTCTTTTCCCACAGTTGTGGACCATTCGATTTATGTGTATTCCTCCATCTGGAGAAGTCCACATCTACAGTACTATACCTATGTAACCTTTGCATATTTAATAAAGTCTGTATCTCCCAGAGTAACTCTCTGTCTTGTTTTTTGGGTTATTGGCACCTAGTAATCAGAAATATGGCCCCTGTGCAAGGTGTCTTCTCACAGAACCCGGCTCAGCAGCTTCTCAGAAGAAAGGCCTGGCTGGTGATCTTCATCTATAAAGATGTGGTTTAGTTTTCATTTGGTCCATTTTGACTCAGGGCAACACCTGTGTGTGAAGCAGAACTGCTCCTTTTGGTTTTTAAGACCAAAACCATTCAGATCACCAACCTTTCTAGGCACTTCTGTGTGGATTAAAACGGACACTATTGATGCTTAATATTTGTCCCACCCAGGAACTTTTCTATACAGACTGCAGCAAGGAAATCCTATGAAGCAGTACTTTGTAATCCATGTGATAGGCAGGAGTTGGCATCAACTGAGTGTCACTGCATTTATTTTATGTTGTTGTCTGGGCTAAATTGTGTGCCCCCATATTTTTAGGAACTAATGGAAGTTGTTCATTTCTTTAAAGTGCTCATATAAATAAACCAACAAAGGGTTATTTTAAGTCTATTCAGGACAGTAGTGTTCGTCTTTAATCAAATGGCCTAGAGGATGTTGTTCACATGCAGACAAAGCCTGAGAATCAGTATTTCTAATGAGCTTCCAGATGATGCCAAAGTTTCTGTTTCTGGGGCCTGATAGACTTGCTCTAGTGAATGGTTCTCAATTTGTGATCATTTGGGGTTTCTTTCAAGTCTCCAGCCGCTAGACAACACCCCCCACAAATTAAATCCGAGTGTCAGGAGGTGGGATCTAGACATCAACTCACCAGGCTGTTCCCAATACAGTCAATAAAGTCAAATTTGAGAATCAGTGCTGTCAATCAATGATTCTCCACATGAGGTGCCTGGACTGGCAATCATCTGCCCCACCTGGAAATGGTTAGCAATACCCACTCTCAGGCCTCACACCACACCGTATGAGACTCTGAGTGGGGAGCCCAGCAAGCTGCAGTTTAAGGAGGTATCCTCTCAAGGCTTGCTCAAGTTTGAGGACCCCTGCTACAATCACAGTTCCCCTATGGCTGTATGTTAAGACCACCTGGGGAGTATTTTAAACTTCCTGGTGGCTTGTAACCCATCCACCCTTCCCCACCCCCACCAGATCAATTCAATGACAATCTGAGGGCAAAATCACTCGTGCCTGGTAATGTGTAGAAGCTCCGCCAACTGATCCCAATCGTGCAGGGAGCTGAGAAAATTTTCAATAGACTGAATTTTCATGTATGAATATTGGGTGTTTCCATGGAGTTGCGGTTCATCTTATGTTGGTTAAAAACTAATTCTTTAATCTGAAAAAAAAAGAGAAAAAATAGAGTGCCTGGAAAGGTAAATTAGAGCCCTATCCCAATTATAGATGCAAATTAGTATTTCCTTATATTCTCATAAGCTTTCCCCTTTTTCTTTATTACAGCACCTTAAGCTTTCTGCCATAGGCTGGGGTGTGAAGTGACTCAACTTCAGGTGGCGATGAAATGTATCTCAGTATCAAGCCATATTGATTCATACATAGGATCCCAAACGTCTTTGGCCTACTGCCCCATTTGGGGGCAAAATAAACAAGAAGCAAAACATACCTAACGCAGTGCCCTCTGGCCATTGAAAACTTCAGCACTGGTCCCTCGTCCAGGGTAAAGGGCAGGGAGCTGCTTTTGCATTTTTGCAGCCGGCCTGGGTCGGTTCAGCACACACACCTCAGGAGGTGTCCGCACCCACTTTAGGAGACACTGGTGTCCAAGCCGTCCTCGGGTTACTGAGCCATCTCCTGAGATGTTACTGTAAATCTGGCAGCTGGTCTGAAGGACGTTAGCAAACTGCTCCTCAAAGTGTGGTCCACATACCAACAGCGTCAGCGTCCCCTGGCAGCCCGTTAGGAATGTTCGCAGATCCCTCCGCAGAGGAAGCAGAGGAAGGAGACCTCCAGGTGATGGGCTCCCACACTGAGAAGCACTGCCCTGTGTCTCCAAGACGCAGGTGGTCCTCAGCTAGCAACCCCATCCTAACTCTTTCACCTCCGAGGCCCTCACTGATGTGCCTTATCCTGGGAGCACCTTTAAGGACAAAGGAGAGCAGACTTGAAGGCACCATTCGCTCTGCTTTATCCCTTCTGTCGTTAGCCGAAATCTGTTGCTCGGAAAGGCAATTCCAACTCCTCGTGCGCCCCTGTGCCAGAGTAGAACTGCCCCGTGGGGTTTTCTTGACTGCAATCTACCCCAGAGCAGTTTCCAGCCTTCCTTGTATGTCACTGCTGGGTGGCTTCAAATGCCCACCCTTTTGGTCCAGTGCAAACTATCCCCTCCCCCCTCGGGAATTCAGCCCTGTCTACTGTGCCGAACTTTCTGTGAAGAGGGGCAGGCTCTCTATCTTCCCCCCAAACAGTACCCAGCAGCTGCATGGGTGACTCCTGCTGGAGCCCATGAATGACAGCTATTATGACTGAGAAGCTGAATTTTACTTTAATTTCGGTTTAATTGACTTAAATAGCCTCATGTGGTCAGTGGCTCCCAAACAGGACACCACAGCTCTGGAGTAATGATCTTCGTTTTTTCCTGCTCAACCCTGATGCACACTCCCAGGTTGAAGCCTGTCCCCTCCTGCTCAGCGTGCGTACCTATTAGTCCCCAGTGAAGGCGCCAGGAGGGAAAACATCTGCCTTGCCACCGCATTTACATAATAAGTAACATTATGCTTATTATTTTGAATGAGAAGAGTTTAACTTGAATTAAATGCCACCAAAAGTTGTCAAAACCTTTTTCATAGTATTCATAATGATGTAGCTTTAATGTTACATTTTTTCCAAATGTCAGCCGACGTGAAGTGTGCTTGAAAACTGCCTTAAGAAACCGAGACAAAAGGCTGCAAATGGATTCAGGGTAGAAGGCACATAAAGATTCCCTCCCCTCCCCAGGATCCTAGCGATATGAAAAGTTGCATAAATTAGAAGTGTATGTAGGTTGAAGATAAATATCCCAACTTGCAGAATATTCTCAGAATAGGAGAACAAAGATGGGATCGCAAAGTTAACTGTGCCAGAAGAGAGCAAAGCAAATTCCAAGCAGAATGGCACTCAGCCATTATCCTGCGATGAAACCACTCATCTAGGCAACCAGAGGATGGAGGGGAACAACAGCAGCAAAACCCTTCATGGTTTAAAGACACATACGTTTTCTCCAGAATCCCCTTGGTTATGAACGTCCAACTTATGGACAACTCATACTTGCCCTTTAATGTTAAGTAAAGTAGCCCTCCTTTCAAAATTGTTCGATCAATCCTTCTGGACAAAAAGTTTTTAATCACAGAAAGAAAAAAAAATTTTTTTAAATCACAATCGCTTTCACTTGCTGCATATGCAGATTTTAAATCACAGAAAAAGACTTTCAACCTGCTTTTGTACTGAAGTAAGGCTAAATAAGAATTATATGCAGACAATAGAGAAGTGGGTGAAGGGAGACGTCGGACAGGGCAAGATATGTCAAAATAATCATTTATAAATTATCAAGGCTTCATAAGGGAGGCAGGAAAGGGGAGGGGGAGGGAAAAAATGAGGAGCTGATGCCAGGGGCTTAGGTGGAGAGCAAATGTTTTGAGAAGGCTGAGGGCAATGAATGTACAAATGTGTTTTACACAATTGATGTATGTATGGATTGTGATAAGAGTTGTATGAGCCCCTAATAAAATGATTTAAAAAAGGAATTATATGAACCTGTTCCAATTTACCTACCAAAAAAGAATATTCCCTGCCATCATGTCAATGGACTTATACTCATCATTCAACTTAAAGACACAGGAACAGATCATAATCAGGGGACTGCTTATATAGCAAAACAAAACAAAACAAACAAACAAAACCCCACCCCACTGATATAGAGTAAATTCTGGCTCACAGTAACCTTACAAGACAGTACAGAACTGCCGCTGTGTGATTCTGAGACTAACTCTATTCAGAAATAGAAAGCCTCATCTTTTTTCCAGGAAACAGGTGTGCTTTCGAACCTGATCTTATGGTTAGTAGTGTACAAGAGGGTACACAAAAAATAACAGACTTGTATTCAAGAGCTATGTATTCAAATTTTTTTTATAAAAAAACATCACCTTCAAAGTACTCTCCATTACACTTAGTACATTTGTCCAATCTGTGATTCTTTTCTTAGAAACGTTTTTCAACCTCATCTTTTTGGATGATTGGCAGCACCTCCGATCGTTCTTTTCTTCACCTCGTCTATGTCATCAAAATTGTTGTCCTTTCATGTCCCCTGCATTCTTGCAAACAAAAAGAAGTCATATGGAGTGAGATCAGGTGAGTAAGGTGCTTGGGGCAAGAGAGGCATTCTGGTTTTTGCCAAAAACTGGTGCACTGAGATGGCTGCGTGAGCAGGTGCATTGTCGTGGTGGCAAAATCAGTCCCTGTCTGCCACAAATCAGGCCTTTTTTTTGATGCACACTGTTATGCAATCTTTTCAAAACCTCTAAGTAGAAAGCTTGATTAATAATAGTCTGACCTGGTGGCGCACTATGAGTCAACATTTTCATCTGTTCAGGAAGTTGACAGATGTCCAGAATGAGGTTGTCGCCAATCAACATTTCACCTTTTTTGAAACGAGAAAACCACTCACACACTTGAGTATAAACCATAGCACTGTAAGCTGTGTTCAACATCACAACAGTTTCTGTGGTATTTTGCCTGAGCAGGAAACAAAATTTTGCAGCTGCATACTGTTCTCTTAAAGTGGCCATCACAAAAAACTAGGTTTGAGTGAAAATACTTTTATGAAAAAATTCATTGTGACCAGAGAGAACCTTCCCAGGAGACACCACTGGGTGCACTTAGCTCAGAATGAGTTGCTTGATGCTCACCTAGCGGGAAAAAACCGCATACTAAAAAAGCTCTTCTCCACCCAGGGCAATTCCAGTGTTTTGGGGGTACCCCTGATATGTATACCACCAGGGCTCCTTAAAGAACCATAATTATATCAGTACTGTTCATCACTTATGATATGCACACGTACATTCAACCCTGAAGTCCTCACACTAGCCCTGAGATGTGGGAATGATCAGGAAAGAGATGATTGAGAAGACATTATTTTAACTGGGACTTGAACCAGTCCATTCTAGTTCAACGCCCTGCTGAGATTGTCCTCACTCCAGATATACTGAATCATCGTTTACATTTGGACAAGACCCCAGGTGATGTGTAAGAATAAACTGGAATGAATGTTTGAAGCCCGAATTTTAACTGAGACACCCTAGAAAATCAGAGAAGCAAGATAAAAATAAGCAGAACCGTACTTGAGAGGAAAGAGAACAGAATTCAAATAAAGCCAGCCCGTGCCCTTGATTCTAAGCTGAACTAACCACTATAGCGGTCTTACAAAAGGAGGCTCACACTAGAAAAACATGTCATCAGGGCCTGGGCCTGGACCAGCTATTGTTAGGGTACTGCACAATTCAAGATGATGCCTACAAAGAAATGCGTAACTAAGGGCAACAGCCTTACTGCTGCAGATGGTCACTTTCTGACACCCAAAACCAATACATAAACGGCCGTTGTTGTCCTCAGGAAAGAACATCTAAGACACGGCAGACAATACGTTTTCGGGAGGCTGGCTGGGAGCTCAAGCGCCATTCAAAACTCATCCCGGCTTTCATGCAGGCAGCTTTAAGATCCACTTGACCTGGCCCTCCTTCCCCTCAGAAATCGAGGCCATGTTTCTTCATAATCCACGTCAACCCACCTCAGAAGGGCAGGGGCCAAGTGAGGACCAAAGAGCACTGACATGTTTACCCTCTTCAAGGAGGGACTTAAAAGGCCAAAAATCTACCTTGTTCTACAACTACAAATTTACTCACTCACAAGACAATAAAAATTAAACCGTAGATCCTAATAATTACTTTAGATGTCCAGAGGATCTAACACTCTATATTCAAACACACATGCTCGCACACACACATTGTTTGAACAACTAAATTTTTCAGTGTAATCTATGGATACAAGGACTCATGGAAACCTGAGCTTTAATTTCTGGGTCCCCTGAAATTTTTCCAGGACATTGCAGTCTGAAAGCAGTTCGTTCTGCCGAAGCAATATCAGAGTTCTCTTTAGTCAGCTGGCCTATTGGCTACCGACATACCGTACTGGATGTCGTGTGTGTGTGTGTGTGTGTGTGTGTGTGTGTGTGTGTGTGTTTGATTGCAAAGTGGATGAAGGCTGACAGAACGGGTCATCAGTTTTATATTGTTTCCTTAATTCATAATTCATATTGTTTCATCTCATTGTTGGCAATCCCCTCACTGTAACATGCCTCGTCCAACTTCTTCCCTGTTTCCCGTTTCCATGCTTCTTCCTTTCCTAAAACCTTCTGAAGTTTGTAGGTAAATGCTGCCCTTCTGACCTCAAATGGTCGATTATTCTAAGGTGTGTGAGCCACACTAGTAATATTGGTGCCCTCTTACAAACCAGCCCTTTCCCTGAGGAGTGTGCCATGAGGATGGCCATTTTAGTTCTAGACTGAACGTCCGCGTGGCTGAGCTGATGCCAGCCTGGAGCAGTGCTCCTGGTCACGTGGGTTGCTGTACTCAGCAACGCCCTCCCACTCACATGTGAGAGTCTCTCTGCCCTTTACTTTGAGCTTCGCCTCTAGCGTGGGTTCTTGGCCGCTTTCCTGGGCATCTTTGCTCCATATTTAGTACCTGAGAAGGCTTCCAAAAGTTCATGGAAATAGTCCATTGTTCTTTAGTTCCATTTTGCCAGAAAATTCTTGAAGCCCTGATCCCCGCTCACCCCCTTATTTACCAGGACCTGTTCTAGGCACTGGAGACACTAAGAAGCAGCCTGGGGCTTTTGCCTCAAATGGAAATTTAGATAAATTCATTATGTTCTAAAATACGATCAGAAACAATGAAGTCAAATATAAGTACTCTCCTAGGATCTCAACAATCAAAGTGTCGGCCCAATGAATCCTTTAGGACTCTCTAAGAAGACACTTAATAACCCCTTAAATGCATCAACAACTGAAAATGAGGCCAAATAATATGTAGGAACAAATATCACTTTTATGATGATAAAGTCTAGGTTGGAGGAAGTAGCTAGTATCTGTAAGAAACAGTCTTCCTATTTCTCATTCGACAGATGAATTTAGCACGGCAGTGTCAGGCTCTCGCAAGCTCTGCCTGAAGGAACATGTAAAATGAACGCTCCCTGCAGGCAGCTAGCTCTCTGAAAGTAGAAGGAAGAAGCCAGCGTGCTCATTTCTCCCCAAGTTTACCAGGCAAATGAGACATCCCTGATGGGACAGAAGGTCCCTGTGTGGTGCAGTTTCCAGTGGTCTTCGACCTTCCTAATGCCCTGACCCTTTCACACAGTTCCGCGTGCTGTGGTGACCCCCCAACCATAAAATTATTTTCATTGCTACTTCATCACTGTCATTTTGCTATGTTATGAATCGGGCGACCCCTGTGAAAGAGTTGTTCGAGCCCCAAAGGGGTTGCAACCCACAGGTTGAAAACCGGTTTATACGATCAGCTCAGAACCCAGATGCACCTTGGAAGAAAGGCCTGGCTGTCTACTTATCCCAAATCAGTCTTTGAAAACCCTCTGGAGCACAATTTGACTGACAGACATGAGGTTCTCCCATGCATAGGAGTCAATGTAATGGCAACTCAGCAAAAAGAACAAAAGCCTTCGGAAAGGCTGAGTGTCTTGCTGGTTGAATTCCTCTACAGGAATTCTCTATAGAGTTCAATTCTCTATAGAAAGGAACATCCAAGCCTGTAGAAAATGGAACTCCCCTCAAGCCAATTCTGCTTCAGTTGCTGCCTCGCAGCCCATCTCCCTTTTCCCAGTGCCTCTCGATCAATGCCTAGTGTCTCCTGTGCTGGACAGACCGTTTCCTGTCTCACGTCTCCATTCACTGGTCCTGTATGACTGTCAACTGTCTCCCAGCCCCTCGACCCAACCACACAGCCCTGAATAGTAGGGATAACTGATTGGACCCCAGGCAGAGTTGGTCAGAATTAACATTCCTGGTGCAAAACTGTCAAGAATTAAACTCCTGACCCGAATCTCATTAGCATCATGCTCATATCAACTGAGCAAACCAGAAAGTTTTACGGAGGTGTAAAGCTTGCAGGGGTGGCGCTCAAGTGAGTGCCTTTTATCTTATAAGTGCCTAATAAATATTACATTTTCATAATTTGGCTTTTTAAACCAGAAATTATCTTTCATTCCCTTGTATAGTATATTTTACATGACCCAACAAAGGCAGTGCCTTTGAACATGGTAGGAACTAAATAAATGTTTGAGAATGAATATTAAAAACCTTTTATGTGGAGACTCAGAGATGATTTTGCAACTCAGAAAACTTAATCTACAAAAAAAAAAAAGAAAGAAAAATGCAATACTGATAGTGACTTGGAAACTCGACTTTCACGGTGGACTTTCTATGAACACATGATCATGTCAAGATGAGTGAGCCATTGCTGTGTTGTCTCGTTGATTACAGCTCACTGACCCCTAAGACAGCGTCCAGTGCCCCGTGGGGTTTCCCAGGCTGTCATCTTTATGGGCGCCGGTCACCAGGTCTTTTCTCCAGGGAGTTGCTAGCTGGTTCAAACCATTAGCCTTTCAGTTAATGCCTGAGAGTGAACCTCCTTACTACCGGCCCTCGAACTGCTGCAGCAAGGTAAATAGCTAATTCCATATATGAGTGCCTTTTCTGGGTCTAGTTTTTATCTATCAAAGGAGGAACCTGTAAGTTCCTTTCAGCCCAGACTCTGAGATATAAACAGTAAATATTTTATTTTACTTTTTTTAATGGGAGCTGTTCAGTTATTGTAACAATCCATATTTCAATTAAATCAAGCACAATTGCACAAATACTTTTTCTTCTTGAACTCTTTGATATCAGCTCCCCTTTATCCCTTCCCTCCCCCACCCTACTCCCCAGAAATTCTATTATTCTATTATATATTATTATTTTCCATATCTTACACCATCCAATGTATCCATTCACCTGCAATTGTGATTCGTCCCCCTCGAGTGGGGTTGTACAGTCATCGTCTTGAGCAGCTAAATATGCTTGGAGAGTATAATATAATTGTGGGAGGGTAGGAAACCCTGTAGGTTTCAAAGCATGCTGTTTGTTTTCATCCTTTAAACAGCTGCGCTTTCCTCCTGTTCCCAAACAGGACCACTAGTCTCCTGGTCATTATGCACTTTATTGGCACACTGAACTTTTCAGCAACATGACTAACAACAGCAAACAACTAGGTAAGACATCTTGCAAAACCAAGACTTCATGTATAAATATGGTGGAGCCCACAGGAAATCGTCGTCCATAAAAGGACGAACAGGCATAATGGGTCTTCAGGGAAAACAGTAGCATGAGGGCTTGTGCTGCAAGAGTCAACTGGATGTACTCCTAAAGGGAACATTTACAAGATCGTTGTAGTAGGTAAGGAGGAGCTCTGGTGGTGTAGTGGTTATAAATTGGACTGCTATCCTCAAGATCAGCAGTTCAAAACCACTAGCCACTCTTCCTTGGGTGCAAGATGAGGTTTGCTGCTTCCTCAAACAGTTACAGTCTTGGAAACTTGCAGGGGCAGTTCTACCTTGTACTAAATGGTCGCTATTAGTCACATCAACTCGATGGCAGTGAGGCAGTGAGTTTGGGTAGTCATAGTAACGAGGAGCCCTCTTGCATAGTAGATTATGAATTGGGGTCCTACTTCCAAGGTCAGCAGTTTGAACCTACCAGCCACTCCTCGGAAGCAAGATCAAGCTGTTTGCATCAGTGAAGATGTACGGCGAAGATGTACGGCCTTGGAAACCCCACAGGGGAAATTCAACACCGTAATTCATAATCACTATGAATCAGAATCAACTCAATGGCACTGAGTATGGTCATTAAAATCTCAGGAGGCATCATATGCCTTTTAAACATAATCTTTACATGCCCCTTAAGAATGCAACTAATGCTAGAAACTAAGGCACAAGTAGACACCAACCACCTGCTTCTTAGCAGGCCCGTTCTTCTTACCTCTCAACACTCATGCTTTTGAGCCACCTGCTCTGTTGACAATGTCCTGTCAGGCGTCATTAGTTACCTTTTGAGGGACAGAGTCATTCTCTCCTTCCTCAGACCTCTTGGTCTTGAGCCAGCCCTCTGCCCCATTGCTTCCCTCCAACCTTCTCAAGCAGCTATAAACTTGACTCTCTTCTCTTTTGAGCCCTTCCTACTCAACTGCAAGTGTTCTTCTCCATGTATGAAGAGGCTTCAGAAAGTTCATAGAAAAATTCCATTTCCCAACAAACTCCCTGAAGACCCCTCAGATAGACTCTTTTTAAAGATAGCTCTCAAGACAGAATTCAACGTCTTCATTTCAGGGAGATCATGGTCACTTTTAATCACCAGTGAGATTAGGCACAGCTTTCGGCATCTCTTCTACTTCTCATAACAGTCCTCTGCTGTGGCCTTATACACACACACACACACACACACACACACACACACACACACAACTGCCATCAAATTGCTTCCAAATCAAGGGGACCCATATGTTTCAGAGTAGAGCTGTCTGCCATAAGGTTTTCAGGATGGTGGCCTTATGGAAGCAAATGATCAGATCTTTCTTTCAAGGTTACCTCTAAGTGGATTTGAACTGCCATCCTCGCAGTTAATTGCCAAACACTTAACCATCCATTGGTACCGTGCCTAAAGGAAGGTAGTGAAAGAGCCAGGGTTTGGAGCCCAGGTATTTCTGGGCCATAACATCATTACTGCAAACTGAGGGTGGTTGTATCCACCCAGATGCTCCTGAATAGAAGTGCCTGTCACTCAAACATCTGAGAAACCAGCCATTGAAAACACCCTGGAGCACAAATCTCCTCGGACACACTAGGGGTCTCCATGAGTCAACGTCAAAGCTCACGTTCCTTCCATCTACCCATGTCGAACAAACCACTCTGAAACTTCATGACATCAAACAAGAGATACTGGCTTTGTGCACAGGACTCAGTTTAAGAAAAACTTAAATGGATAATCCGTCTCTGCTCCACGTTGTGTCATCTGTAGTAGCTCAGCCGGGCACTCATCTGGGAAAGCCATGCACTGTGACGATGGCTCAGCACAAGGCTGACACTGGCTAATCATTAGGGACCCGAATGGGTCAAAGGGGCAGAACCTTAGTTCCCCTCCACATACACTTCACCAAAGGCTACTTGGAATCTCTCTCTGCATGATGACTGGGCTCCAAGAGCACAGAGCCTGATCAAGAAATAAAGCATTTTTATGACTTAGTCACACAATATAATTTATGCCACCTTCTGTGGATTGCGGGAATCACTAAATGTCACCCAAGCTTCAAGGAGAGGTAAAAGAGACTCTACTTCTCAACGGAAAGTAGCAAAATATTAGCCCAGCATGTTGAACAGGAGGAAAGCTGGTTGCAACCCCCTGTGGGAACAACAGCAGCAGCAACAACAAGCTGTCACAGCACCACCTTCTTCCTCCATCAGTAATGATGACTTTTAAAACTGTGCTCCAAGACAGCTCTTCTCAGGCCAATCCCATACCTATGTCTACTAGAAATTTTCCAAACAGAATTATCAATTATTTTAATTAAAAGATCATTTTATTGGGGGCTCTTACAGCCTTAACAATCCATACATCAATTGTATCAAAAATAGTTGTACATATGTTGCCATCATTATTTTCTAGACATTTACTTTCTATTGAGCCTTTGTTATCAGCTCCTTTTTTCCCTTTCTCCCCCTCCCCCAACCATCATGACCCCTTGATAAATTATAAATTATTATTTTCATATCTTACACTGACCGCTGTCTCCCTCCCACCACGGTTTCTGTTGTCCAGCCCTCTGGATGCAGGGTGGGGGCATGGGGGGCATGGATATGAGTTGATGATTGTGCTCAGTTCCCTCTTCCTCCCCTCCTATCCCCATCTTCCCCCC
>NW_022111320.1:30272451-30273678 GCF_000313985.2 Echinops telfairi
TTGTGCCAGAAGGGTGAGCATCACAAAATACCAATTTGTTAGAACAAAGTGTTCTTGCTTTAAGGGAGGGCTTGGGCAGAGGTCCAAAGTCCATCCACTTCTCAATGTATTGTCAGATAAATATATGTACATAGGTCAATACCTCTTTTTATGAATATGTTTACATACGTACACACCATGTTTATACCTCTACCCATAGCTTTGCTTCCCAGATCTTTCCTCTGTTTCCTTTTACCTTCCTCTTGCCCCACCATCACACTTGCCCTTCTTCTGCCTCTTAGGAATTCCACTGAGCTTGACTGCTATTGCTCCAACACCCCCTCATTGCTGATTTTAATTCCCTAGTTGTTCCCCTATCTATGGCATTGTTTGGTCACTGCTCCCTTCCCACGTCCTCCTCTCAAGTCCCTCCTGAACCATAGGTTCCATTGCTTTCTCCTCATGCTTGCTGCCCATGCCTATCTTATATAGGTAGGCAAAACAACAATAATGGAGACATGACAAAAGATTAAATAAAAAGGGAGGGGGGGAGCATACACAATTTCAAGTCCGTTCACTGACCTTTATGACTCTCTCCTCCCCTACCTCCCCACACCCCACCCCAAATCTAAAGTCTGTTTAGGGAGCTCCTCAGGGGTTTTGTGGCTTGACTTTGCTCCTGGGGCTGAGCTGTTATGTTTCCTTCTTAGTTCGCTCCACTGTGTATTGTCTTCTGTCATGATATTCTCCAGTGAGACCACCTCATGTCTTGAACTGTTGTTGGTCCTACAGTCCTCACTGAGCCTTAGGAGATCCATGCAGGGACGTATTCCTCAGGGCTTGCTGTGCCTGTATGAAGTCTATCTATCTATCTATCTATCTATCTATCTATCTATCTATCTATCTATCTATCATCTATCTCTCTCTCTCTCTTTCTCTATCTACCTATCTATCTAATCATCTATCTATATCTATCTATCTATCGTCTATCTATATCTATCTATCTATCTATCTATCATCTATCATCTATCTATCTATCTATCATTTATCTCTTTCCTTCTTTTTTTTTTTTAAAACATTTTATTAGGGGCTCATACGACTGTTATCCCAATCCATACACACATCAATTGTGTAAAGCGCATTTGTACATTGTTTCTCAAAACATTTTCTCTCCATTTAAACCCCCGACATTAGGTCCTCATTTTCCCCCTCCCTCCCTGCTCCCCCCTCCCGCATGAGCCCTTGATA
>NW_022111320.1:30274215-30280015 GCF_000313985.2 Echinops telfairi
CTTCTTCTTTGTGTTGGAATGACATGTACATCCTTGGTTTTGGCCTGTCCCCACCCCCACCCCAACTCGATTGCCTGTACCTCAGTCCCTATAGTGTGAGACAAGTGGCTTTTCTTCTATATCTATTGTGCTGATTATATATACCTCAGTGCATTCACGTTGTACTTGTCCTTTTGTCATTGGCTAACATCACTTAGCATAATTTCCTCCAAGTCTTCCCATGAGATGATGTGCATCAGGCAATCATCAGTGCTTTTTAGTGACGCATAGCACTCCATTGTGTGTATGTGTCAGAATTTTCTAATCCACTCATCTATCGATGAAAATTTAGGTTGTTTCCAATTCTTTGTGATTGTGAGTTGCACCACAATAACTGACCTAGGTCTATTTCTTACCTCTTCTGGGTCTATGCCCAGTAGAAGGATTGCTGGGTCGTAAAGTAACTCAATTTCTATTTGATTTAAATACTGCCAGATCGTTTTCCACAAAAGCTGCACATCTCTACAAGACCACCAGCAGTGGAGGAGAGTTCCTATCTCGCCACAACCCCTCCAACATTTGTTGCTGTCTGATTTTCTGATTTGGGCTATCCTCAAGTGTGTTAAGTAGTATCTCATGGTTGTTTTAATTTACATTTCTCAGATGGCTAATGATCCAGAGCATTTCCTCATATGTTTATTGGCCATTCAGGTCTCCTCCCTTGTGAAACTTCTGTTCAGGTCTTTTGCCTACTTCCTCAAGGGGTTAACAGGTTTCTTCTTTTGCAGGTTAGGAAAGTATTGTAGATTTTGTTTAATAAGCCCTTTGTCTTTTGTGTCATTGCTAAGAATCCTCTCCCAGTCTGTGGGTTCTCTTGTTACTTTCTTGGTGAAGTCTTTAGACCACACACAGGTATTTTATCCTTAGTATATCCCACTTGTCGATTTCAAATTCACCTGTGTATAACATTCCCTTTTACAGTTAGCCTATGTATTCCCTGTGCCAAGGTTCTTAGGTTTGTCCTGATTCCTTCATTGATGGTCCTGATAGTTTGGGGGTTTACTTCTACATCTGTGATCCACCTTGAGTTTGTTCTTATTTCATTTTTCTACAGGTGGATATCCATTGTTTCCAGCACCACTTGTTTAAGAGGGCATCCACCTCCCCCCACTTGATGCTTTTGGGGCCCTTGTCAACAATCAGCTGTTTATATGTGGATGGTTTTATTTCTGAGTTTTCTGTTCTTTTCCTTTGGTCTAAGTATCTGTCATTACTCTAATACCACACTGTTGTGACCATTGTGGTTGTACAATAGATGATCGAGTCACTTTGTCCTTCTTCCTGAGGAGTTCTCTGATAATTCTGGCTTTCTTCCCTCTCCATATGAAATTGGTGGTCAGTTTTTCTGATGCTTTAAAGAAGATTATTGGTATTTGAATCAGGATAGTATTAAGCTTATATAGTGCCTTGGGTAAGACTGACATCTTTACTATATTGAGTCTTCTGATCCACGAGCATGGGATATTCTTCCATTTGTGGAGATTGCTTTTGGTTTCCTGTAATAGGGATCTGTAGTTTTCCCTGTGTACGTCTTTTGTTTTTTGTTTTTGTTAGATATATCCCTAGATATTTCAATTTGTCCTTGGCTATTGTGAAGAATACTGTCTTCTTGATCTCCTTTTCCATGGTCTTGTCCAATGTATACAGCAAAACAATATACTTCTGTTTGTTGATCTTGTATCCTGTCAGTCTTCCATATTCCTCTCTCGCTGCCAAAACTCCTATTATGGAGCTTTGGGGACTTTCAATGTATAGAATCCTTTGGTCTGAAAACAGCAATAGTTTCACCTCCTCCTCTCCAAGACTGATGCCCTTAATGCCTTTCTACTGCCTTATGTTGTTAGCTAGGACCTCCAGTATGATGGTGAATAGAAGTAAAGACAAAGGACATGCTTGTCTGACCCCCTTTCAGTGGGATTGTTTTAGTCTTTTCTCCATTGACTTTGATGTTGGCTGTTGGTTTTTCATAGTTAGGTAGTATTAACTTGAGGACTTTTCCTTCCCTTCCTATATTTTATGTGTGTCTTAATTAGCAATGGGTGGTGGATGTTGTCAAATGCTTTTTCTGCATCTATAGATATTATCCTGTGGTTCTTATCCTTTGTGCTATGAATGTGGTGAATAATGTTGATGGACTTCAACTCAGTAGTTGAAACATCCCTGCATCCCTGGAATTAATCCCACCTGATCATGATGGATGATGTTTTATATATTTTTGTATTCTATTGACTAATATTTTGTTAAGGATTTTTGCATCTATGTTCATTAGAGATATCACTCTGTAGTTCTCTATTCATGTGGGAGCCTTGCCCTGTTTGGTTATCAAAGTTATACTGGCTTCATAGAATGAGTTTTGGAGCTTGCCATCTTTTTCTATGCTCTGGAATAATTTTTGGAGGATCAGTGTCAGCTCTTCGTGGATTGCTTGGTTGTAGTCTCCTGTGGAGCCATTTGGTCCAGGAGCTTTTTTTGTTGGTAGTTTTTGGATAACCATATCTAGTTCTTATTTTGCTATGGGTCTGTTGAGGTCTTTGACCTCTATCTGGGATAATCTAGGGGGGGATTTTTTTCCCCAAGTATTTGTCCAGGTCTTCCACATTGTTGAATTCATTAGAATACAGAATTTTATAATACTCTGTGATTATCCTTTTAACCTCATTGTGATTTCCCTGTTTCTTCCCTCATCCTGGCTATTGATGTTTGCTCCTTCCTTTGCTTGGTTAGGTTTGCCAGTCCTCTGTCGATTCTGTTGATTCTTTCAAAGAACCAGCTTTTTGCTGCATCGTATTCTTGTCTTCCCACTCCTTTAACTCTGCCTTGATTTTTATTATTTTTCTTTTACTATTGTGGGGGTTGTTCTGTTGACTCTTGAGGTAGTTAGTTTATTGTGCCAACGTGGCGGATAAACACAAGTGGGGTTATTTGAAGGACGAAGGTGAGCCTCACCTTTCTAGTTCTCAGGTCTCTTGCTTTCTGATGTTTGGACCAGGGTGCAGGTGCCTTAGCCAGTTCCCTGCTTCAGCTGGCAAGGTTCACTTCCTGCAAGACATCCTTGAGGAGAAGTCACATGGACCTACCCGGAAGCAGCCCTGGCTGCTAGAGCAGCCAAGTGGAGACCCCTGCCAGTGCAGAGATGTTTACACATTCATCGAGTTGCCTTTCCTCCTGCAATTGGCATTATTGCGTGTGTTTTGTGAGATGGAGGAGGACTTTAGGGATTTGGTGTCGGACTTATGGGTTAATGTTGGACTTGTGGGCTTGGGCAGCACTGGGTTGGGATGTTTTCTTGATGTGCACTTACCCTTTATATAAAACTCTCTCTTATACATGAATTTCTGTGGATTTGTTTCTCTACAGTACTCAGACTAATACGCTCTGTTCTAGGTGTTGGAGGTTTTGTGATAGCATATCAGTCATAAGTCTCTCTTACTTTCTTATATATGCATTAATCGCTATCAGACTTCTGATAATTCCTTTTGGTTTATTCCATAGGTTTTGGTACATTGTATTCTCATTCTCATTAGTTTCCAAAAACATCCTAATTTCCTTCTAATCAGGGCCAGTGCCCATTCATGTCACAGAAGATTTTTATCCATTCTTCAGTTGTTTGCCCTTGGTTTTTTCGTTGTCCTTTTGTTGATCTCCAGCTTAATGGTGTGGTCGTCTGAGAGGGATGTCTGAGTAATCTCTATGTGTTTCAATTTATTCAGGCTTGTCTTGTGTCCCAGCATGTGGTCTATTTTCGAAAATGAGCCATGTGCACATGAAAAGAATGTAATCTTTTTTGCATTTAGATGGAGAGTTCTATAAATGTCTATCAGGTCCAGTTGCCTAATTGTAGTGTTAAGCTCTGTAGCCTCCTTGCTGAGTTTCTTTCCCAGTGATCTTTCTCTGATAGCAGTGTATTAATGTCACCTACTATAATTGCTGAGTTTGATTTCTGTTTTCATCTTTTGAATAGTTTGAAGAATTTCATGGGTCTCTCATTAGGTACATATTTATTTATTATTTATTTATTATATTCACTGGTTCTTGGTCTACTGATCCTTTGAGTATTAAATAGTGTCCATCCTTGTCTCTTGTTATGGTTTGCACCTTGAAGTCAATTTAGGATTGCAAACCCTGCTTTTTCTTAGTTGCCATTTGCCTGGAATATTGTCCACTAGCCTTTTATCTTAGTCTATTTTTGTCTGTGAGCTTCAGATGTGTCTTGCAGGCAACAAATTGATGGGCTATGCTTTCTGAGCCAGTCTGCTAGCTTGCCTTTTAATGGGTGAATTGAGGCCGCTGATATTCAGAGTTATTAACATGATTTGTGGATTCATTGCTGTAATTGTGTGCCTTTTACGTTGGGTGTTTTCCTATCTCCCTTCATATTGTTGTGCTGTGTTTGTATGGGTGGCTTCATTCTGCCTTCTATTTTTCCTCTGATGCCATGTTATATTGGTAGTTGTTTTGGGTGTGTTCACTTCTCGATTGAGTTGCAGTATATGGAAGTCTCCTGCTTGTGCTCGCTGGATGTTGGTCTTCTGACCACAGTAAGTCAGCAAGGATTTTCTGCAGGTTTGGGTGTCTTATGGCATATTCTCTGAGTTTTTCCTTGTCCGGGAAGACTCTTACTTCTCTGTCTATCTTAATACATAGTTTGTCAGAGAGTATTTTCAGGTTGGAATTTTTTACCTCCTGCCTTTGGAAGATGTTACTCCACTCTGTTTAGTCTTCATGGTATGTGCTGATAGATCTGAGCATATTCTTACCTGAGCACCATTGTATGTGACCACCTTTTTTTCTCTTGCTGCTCATAAAATATTCTCTTCCTTGAAGTTGGATGATTTAACTATTATGTGCCTTGGTGTCTCCTCTTGCTTGAAGTTAGATGATTTAACTATTATGTGCCTTGGTGAATTCTTCCTGAGGTTTAGTTTAATTGGTGTTCTGTCTGCTTCCTCTATGAATATCTGATTTTCATTCATTAAGATAGAGTAATTTGTTTCCAGGAATTCCCTTGCTAATTTAGCTGTTGGCTTCTTCATTGTGTCTTGTTCTTCTAGACCAATTATTATAATATAGTGCCTCTTCATAGCATCCATCATTATTCTCAGGTTTTCTTCTGCTTCTTTGAGTATCTTGTTTGACTCTCTTTCCCATTTGTTGAAGTCTGACTGATTGTCCTTGAGATTGCTGGTACAATTCTCCATCTCTTCCAGTCTGTTGCTGAGGTCTGTTATCTTGTGTTTTGCTTCTGTCACCTCATCCATTAATTCTTGTATTTCCCTTTGGTGTGTGGACTTAATCCCCTCTATCATGGACTTCATCTCCTCTATCATTGTGTCTTATTCTGCATTGCTCCCTTCATATCCTGTATTACTCTAAGCAGCATTCTGAAGATTTATTTTTGTGGCACACCAATGTCTGTTTTTACTATGTGCATTGTTAGGTTTAGGACTTCCTCTACTGTTGCATTTTGTTTTTCTTGTTTTCTTGGTGAGGGTGTTGAGATATGTTCCTGACTTCATGTTCTGGAAGAACTCAACACCATGTTCCTGGGAGACCAAGGTGCACTGAGCTCCTTCTCTGTGTGACTGGTAAGAGTGGTTTCAAGGACTCCCTGTGGCCTACCATGGTGGTGGTTTGTACTGCTGTATAAGCAAGGAACCACCACAACTCAGTAGCTGGCAGCAGTGGGGGGCCTTGGAGGGTGGGTCAGCTGAGGCCGATGACTGTAGTAGATATGCCACTGGGTCAGGTTGGGGTTGGCCTA
>NW_022111320.1:30281359-30282556 GCF_000313985.2 Echinops telfairi
ATCAGGAAAAAGAGCTTTGAATATAAAAATGTTGTGGTTGGAAAGAACAGCTCCAAAGTGACCCAGACCTTTTCCCAAGATCATTCCTGGTAATGAGACATGGTGCTATTCTGATGACCAAGCCATTGAAAGATGCCACCATCACCTCGCTCCCCAAAAGCTCAAGTGAAATCAAAGATCAAGACAATGCTCATTTGTTTTTTAGATGTGAGGGGGATAGAGCACTTGGAGTTTGTTTCACCAGCTCAGATTGTTAATCAAGCTTTCTATATAGCTCTTCTGAAAGACTGTATAACAGCGTGGCACAAAAATGTCTTATTTGTGGCAGATGAGGGACTGATTTCCCCCCACAACAATGTACCTGTTCATGCAGCCTTCTCAGGGCGCCAGTTTGGGGGTAAAGAAACAGCATACCTCTCTTGTACCACACACCTTACTCACCTGACCTCACTCCACGTGACATTGTTTTGTTTCTGTGAATGAAGAAGGACATGAAAGGACATGATTTGACGACACAGAAGAGGTGAAGAAAACAATAAGGGAGGTGCTGTCAGCCATCTAAACAGATGACTTTGAAAAATGTTTCCAAGAATGGAGAGTACTTTGAAGGTGATAAGGTTGCTTTGTAAAAAGAAATCTAAATTCATAGCTTTGGGGGGGAAAATCCATTTTGAGGGGGTTACTCCATCATACAATAAAAGAAAGACCAGCACAGCATGACCAAGGCTAAAGAAGACATTGGGGGCACACAAAAGTAAAGGGCCACAATGGTAAATTCTATTGCATAATCCTGCAATAATAGTAACAGCAAACATCTGCACATAGATACATAGGTAGACGTGTAAGCTGAATAGATGAAGGAAGGTATAAGAGAGTATATTTACTAATATACATAGGTTTGGCAGAGGATACTTTTGTGTATTTTCATGTGCTGTAAATTAACATCAAGGGTATTGTAGAGCAAAAAGGCAAAATTATAAAAAGATTTTAGTTATAACATAACTGAAAGGAATGAGTATTTAAGCCTTGGGGACTTGGGAGCACAATTTCAGGGAACAACTAGGTCAACTGGCATAATATCATCTACAAAAATAATATTCTAGATCCTCCTATTTGGATGAGTAGTGCCTAAGGTCTTAAAAGCTTGTAAGTATCCATCCAAGATTCAACTAGTGGTCTCTCCCTATCCAGAACAAA
>NW_022111320.1:30283456-30284385 GCF_000313985.2 Echinops telfairi
GTGCAGTGACTAAGTGCTCAGTTGCTAAGCAAAAGGCTGATGGCTTTAACCCTATAGCTACTGTGCAGGAGAGAAGACTTGGTGATGTCCTTGCATAAAAGCACAATTGTGTTGTATCAGTCTGAGCCAGAATCAACTGGACTCGCATTTAATTGTGTTGGTTGTTTTCCTCTTAGGTGCCCTTGATTTGATTTGAACTCATAGCAAGCCTATGTACATGTCTGGTCCTGTACTAGAGCCCGTCATTGTAGCCACTATGTCAATCCATATCATTGAGGGTTTTCCTTGTTCCTCTGCTGCTCTACTGTACCTAGCATTATGCTTTCTCCCGGGATTAAACCCTCCTGAAAAGATGTCCAAAGTACGTAAAATGTGGTCTCATCACCCTTCCTCCTTAAGACCATCTGGGTGTACTTTTCCCAAGATAGATGTGTTTGTTCTTCGGGAAGTCCACAGTTTATTTAATGGTTTTCACTAACACCGTAATTCAAAGGCATCAGTTCTTTGGTCTTCTTTATTTGTTGTCCAGCTTTTGCGTGCCGATGAAGCTACTGAAAATGTCATGGCTTAAGTTAGGTGCACCTTCACCCTCAAGTCCACTTGGGCTTTCTAAGACACAAAGAAGTCTTTCACAACAAATACGCCCATGACCAATTTATTACCCGTAGAAAAAAAATCTGGATTTACAACAAGATTTCTTTAAAATCTCATTCTAAGTTGGATATTCCTTCTTTAAGGTTTCACTTTTATTGCTTTCTATTACCAGGACCTTTATAAATCAGATCCTTGAAAAACTGCAAGTCAACATCTAAAATAGATATCAACAGATTATGTATTACAGCAGTGTATACAGAACATATTACAAATGAGGTGTTCAAAAACATGTTAAAAACAGTACATTTTTGTAACTCAAATACACCTTAAGTTGG
>NW_022111320.1:30285425-30288197 GCF_000313985.2 Echinops telfairi
CCATCCCCTGTGTTTTCTGTTCTCTCATGATGTCTTCCATTTGAAGGACTAGAGTGATGTCTGGTTTCCAACTGGACCCAATTACCACACCCACAGCTAGCTCATCTTAGTAACAGAGCAGTTCTTTGAGTGGCAAAACTTGCTATCTCAACCAAGTTCTTCTCTAATCATATAGTAACAGACAGGTTCTGGCATTAAGTCCATTGCTGCTCTTGGTTTCTACGACAAGTTGAAACAAGCACCAACAGAGGCACAGGGGGTGTTGTAGGGCAGGATGGTCCTTCATGCAAATCCAGCAACAGCTGCTCACTCTATAGCCGGGGCCCCTTATCCTATCCCTTCTCTATGAGCTCGGGCTTTTTATCCTACTTTTGTGAATAGTAACCTCTGCCTTGAACCACTAGGAGAATAATCTTTTCCCTTTGTGTTTACTTACAGTCAAGAGTCTTCATTTTAAATATTTGATGCTTCACATCTTGGTAGCTTGTTTATGTAGCTCAAACTTCATCTGCTGTTGTTGACACTGTACCAATAAAGAGCACTGAAAGTGTTCACATGTTGCTTTCCCTACTGGCTAAACTGCTGAGAGTTGGTTAATGAAGAGTGCAAATCCCTCAGGAGTGCTAGATATCATTTCAAATCTGAACGCCACCACCCATATAGCTATGGCTTTGGAAAGTTATTTGTTATTTAAGACCTCTGAATCTCAATTTTCTCATCTGTGAAACGGGGATTATGATAGTTCCTATGCCTTTGTGTTGTTGTAGGGACTACATGACCATATTCACACAAAGCTCTTAATACACATATAGAGACAGATTAGGCAGTACATGTGAATCACAAAGTTAAAATGTTAGTGACTCCCTGGAAAGAGCCTTTGAAATCCTTTCAAATGCAAAGTATTTGGTTTTTATACCTTAAAATATGGTCATATTTTAAGACATATAGCTAAAAAAGTTTCTGCTTCAGTTTTTGCTCCTGACTTGCCCCTCACAAACTCTAGGGCACAGCACCATATCCTTGTTTGGTGGGTCAGATGAGCCTTAGGGGTGTGCTCTCGTTTCAACATGCCTGCTTGGTGCAGCTGCATGGCATTGTGCTCGTGGCATTGCACAGGAAGTCAGATTAGATCTTGATCACCAAGCAAAATCAGACCCACAGTCTTCTTACAAGGACGGGATTATTGCTCAACCTCAGTCGAAACGCCTGAGGTTTGTATTATGAGCCTAACTCATTCACTTATTCTTCCCCAAGAAAGTAAATAAAGCACACTACTTCTCATTTATTCTCCAAACCTTTCTTGAACACCTGTGCCAGTCACTAAGAAAGATATAAGACACAGCCCTAGCACCGCCCCCGTCCCCCACCCGCCTGCCCCAGGAGCTCAAGCGACAGACAAATCAGCAGACAAATTCAATACCCCTATGTAAGTGGTATAATACTGTCAGCACAGGTGCTCTGGGAACCCGTGGGAACACCTAACTCAGGGGAGGGGCAATGGTTGGACCCCATCTACAAAAACAAGGAGAGATGAATCAAGAACGGAGTGGGGCACGTGCACTGGTGAAGGGAGAAAGCCCATTGGGTACAGCAGCGTGGAGGAGGAGACTCACCAAGCTGACTAGGGAAAGCCCCAATCTGGAAAGGAGAAGTGAGAGGGAGCTGCTGGAAAGGGTGGCTAGAGTTAGATCATGAAAGGATTCTACGTTTTGCCAAGCAGTTCCCCGAGTCCGTGCAGCCTTGGAGAAGTGGTGATAGTTTAAGCTGCGGACAAGAAGGAATGGGAGGGCTTTCTATGACAACCCTGTGCTAAGGACCAGGGAGACAAGGGAAACAACTGCAATGTGAGGGCAGTAAGCGAAGCAAGAGGCAAGATTTTGAGTAAGACATTGGGCACAGAAAGGAAGGTGTAATCAACAGGACCGTGTGAGTCATTAAACGTGTGCATTGCTTTTATATTAAAAGTCCCAAGATGACTGAGCAGACTATAAATAGCGTTTGATCCTGTCTGAGATCAAGGCAGGTTTCAAAAGATGGTCAAGCTAACAGTAGGATCTATGTGACAGTCAGGTTTCACCCAAAGTTGACCAATTGTACCATTAGGTAGGCATTGAAGAATGGCAAAGGCCAACAAAGTCCATAAATTATTTTTCAAGGGATAAAAGAAAATACCTGTCCATTCAACATGGTATGAAATTTTGCTTTTGAATTTACAGTGTTATTTATTCTGGGAGTTACTCATTCTTTTGTCATCGAACTAAATATATGCTTTTGTGTGTCAAGTCTCGGGCACCCAAAGTTTCCATTTTCCATGGTTTTTAAGCAAACCATCACCTAAACTATATCCAACCAATGCACATTTATTTTATTTCTAAGGCTTTTCAAAGAAATATGTCCCATAGTCTCTGGTTCTTAAAAGCTCTACCATGATTTAAAAAAATAAATAAAAATCCTCCACCTGCATGTTTTCTCAGAAAGCCAAGTACATTCTTTCCTCCCATGCTGCCACATGAATGCCTGGAAAGTGTCCCGAACACAGGCTTGCATGGGGCAGTGTCTTGTGCATGAAAGTGACTTCTCCACATGAGATGTAATCTGCTGCAACTCATACTTCTCAAGTTTCACAACGAATTGTCCTTTATAAATCAATTCATCTTGGTTTGTAGGAAGAGGATGAAGGAATATGAACACCAATCCAAGGACTAAGCTTATCTTAAACATTTGCCTCCCTGTTTGTGTAATTTGCAATAAGGCAAACTTTTCATAGCTTGT
>NW_022111320.1:30289929-30324254 GCF_000313985.2 Echinops telfairi
TTTCAAGCAACTAATAGGCTATTTAGTAAATGTCTGCTTTTAAGGACAGAGTAGAACTCTGAAACTCTAAACATGTCATTAAATAAAACAGCTTGTTTCCTAAGAACTGCACTATTTGCAGTGACAGGATGTTCTGGGACTGACTAATTCCTTTCATAGGAACAAGAAGTTTCCTTGCCAATATTGACTATGGGGGTGGGGGCGGGGTCACAGCAACAGGGAAAGTGCATTACCCGATCTATCAAGATCTGGGTACACAATGCTGTTTTTGCTTATATTAAGAAATTCCCTCTGAGAATAAGTCAATTAGTAAATATCTTGCCCAGTACTTGCCAAGTAGTAGGTACTCAATAAATGTGCATTGAATTAAAGTATTTACTGAGCACTTGCCAAGTACCACGACAGACACTGATGGCCCTTAGCAGACATGGTGCCTGGGACACCCTTCCTAAGAGCTCGGGGGCTTCTTATTACAAGCATCAGAGACTCTGTCTGAGGGAGAGGCCTGGTGCACACAAGGGAAAGAGGAGGTAGTGGAGGTCATGTCCCTGGGAGACGTCTCAGCCAGTGATGGATGGGGATGTCCCTTAGGAAAGATTGCCTTGAGAGATGTTCTGCTCAGTCTCCCTGGTGTCCTCCCCATGGCCTGCGGCACTAACCTTCTCATTAGCAGCACTGCCTCGGCTTTTTCCCCATCCTTGTCTCACATCCCCGCTCTCCACCACTGCTTCCTGGGATCACCTCCTAGGCAAACCCTTTCCTCACAAGCTTGTCTCATGATTCCTTTCTGGAGGAATACGGCCGATGACAGTAGGCCTCCCAATAATCATGACCTTTTTCCTTCCCGGCTGGCAGAATCGAGTATTTTGAGAGGGGTAACAAGCCTAGCCTTAGAAGAAGGATCCTCAGTGGGATGAGCCCGCCACGACAATCGATTTTTAGCTTCTCCAGCCAATCGTGCTGCTAGCCGGGAGTGGTGGGATCATTTCTAGCCAATGAGACGTAATCAGAGACCTGAAAGGGGATTTGGGAAAGGGCATTGTCTTTGTTAAAAGTTATAGATGTGGTTGCCATAGCTCTTTCCCGTCTTCCTGCTTGCAAGTGAGCAGCAGGTCAAAGACCCACACAAGGCTCTTCGATTCCATTATCAATGAGCTACTGACCCAATACTGGCAACAGCCCATTCCCCAAACTCTGACTGTGGCAGAAGAGTGAAACCTTGCTTGTCAACTTTACCCAGTTTTCTGTTCATCTCTGCCAAACTCAACTCACTGCCACGGGGACCCTAGAGGACAGGGTGGAACTGCCCCTGTGAGTTTCTGAGACTGAAACTCTTCCTGGGAGTAGAAAGCCCTGCTTTTCTCCTTGGAGCAGCTGGTGGTTCCGAGCTGCTGACCTTGCAAATAGCAAGTAACCACACCACTGCCAGGACTCCCTAATGGATACAGGCACATAGCACCTGGCTACAGGAGACCCAGTCAGCCAGGACTTCACTAAGGTGACCAGACGTCCTGCTTTTTGCGGGACGGTCCTGATTTTAACAATTTGTCCTGCATCCGCAGCATTTTTAAAAAGTCCCGATTTTTGGAAAGAATGTACGACAAGCTAGGGTATACGGTTTTTTACTGCCATGTGGCTATTTCGCCAGGATATGGGTTTTATCAGTGGTGTCCCGCTTTACCAATGTTAAAATCTGGTCACCTTTTAATCAAGCCCTGTAGAATTTTCAGCCAGGGAATCCTTCCGGGCTCCTTCACCCAGTAATGTCTACTTTCATGCTCGCTTTAGGGAGGTTATGAAAGAAAGAGTTAAGTAGGTAGCTGTAGTTCCAGAGGCTTTCAGGCAGGAAAAAAGAAAAAAGAGCCTAGAAGGTGGTGGGATGTGAATAAAGTGAAACAGAGAACATTAATTCAGAGAAATGTGTTAGAAATATGAAGGGCTTCACAAAGTTGGTGGGGGGGGGGAATCCATAATCTGCTTAATTTTCTAAGTACTATTTTTGAAGCCCTTTCCTATATTCTACAGAAGTATTACCAGTCACTTACAGGCTCATCATGGAAGGCCCTTGTTTGGACAGAAGGAGAGAGACAGAGGTCGAGAAGAAGGGTGGGAGGTAAGGACACAGCAGCTGTGGAGGATGAATGTTAATAAGGATGTAGTTGCAACACCCATTTCAGAAGTATGTTTCAACCGGAAGATCTGCTATGACTACAACCAGTTGATCTTGCTTCTGAACCTTCTTTGGAAACTCATAATTCAGCTCACTGGGTAATGACAAAAGTGTTAACTTCCGTGACACCACTCTCCGAAGAGGAGCCCAGACTGTCATGAGGTGTGATGGCAAATGCCGAGCTATAAAGAAAGTGGAAAAGACGGATGTGGTGGAATTCAGTGATACTGTCCTCCCCCATTCCCCCACCCAGAGAGCAGCCCATTGTCATTGCTCAGTAATTTTAGCATCTGGAATTCATTAACTGTCCCTGTGATCTAGGTTTATTTATTTATTTTCAGTTAAGAAACTGGGAAGGAGAATTAAAGGATGAGCCCAAGGTCATCAGAGACGTCTTTCCAATAGTGAGATGAGCAGATGTCATCACGTGTCCTAAAGCCAGAGTGCTGCATAATGGGAAACACTATGGGAGGCGTTCTATCTCACAGAGCACTCACTACTTTTCAGCGCTGGGCTCTATAATTCAGTACGGTGGCCACACAGAACTCACAGACAATGCTCCTGATTAGGAGGCTCATTGTGGAACTCAACAGGTTACAATTCAGGTGGAAATGCTCGGGATAGAGTTGTTCAGTCGGGCATGTTACAAACTTCTTTTCATCTGCTAATAAATGGCCAAAGGGCCTGGTGCTCCACTGTAAACCCCAACCCAAAGGCGCTAGCTCCAGTTCCATGGGCCAACAAGACTCGCTTTCCGGCTTTGTCCCAAAGACACCCCCCTCTGCAAGCCAGCCTCCTGTCACTTCACTTTGTGGTCTGGGAAGGCCACCATGTTCTGTCTCATGCTCTGGCTCAGGGTCTGCTGCTTCTCTGGTATCACCGCTGTCTTCTGGATCAAGGAGGCTCACTGAAGAGGGATCTCAAGGTCTAGAGAACTTGCGCCACACTGCATCTTGCCAAAAATGAGATTCCCGTCTCCTGCTTGTCAAATGCCTCACTTTATATGCAGTAGGATGGCCATCACTCACAGCTGAACTGTATATTACAATTAGTATCTTCTCCACCTTCTTATCTTGACCCATTAGGGAAAAGTCATTTGGTGGGAATAACAAAGGGTATGGCTAGAAGAACCATATTAAATAATTCAGGACCTTGCAGGAGGGTAAATTGAAACACATTGATACAAAATCATAGAAAGTGCTTAAACAAACTGTCACAACATGAAGCTATTATTCCTTCACATGTCCTCCATCTAAGTTTATATAAGATGGATTGACACAGTAACTGTGACAATGGATTCAAACATAACAAGATGAGGATGATGCAGGGCCAGGCAGTGGTGCCTTCGCTTGTGCTTCGGGTCACTATCAGTGCAAACCAACTCGACAGGACCCGGCAACCACCAGCACTCATCCTGAACCATTTTGTGGCTCTCTGATGTATGCCATGTGAAAATGGCACTTTGGGCTTTCTCAAGGAATACAAATTATGCTCCTTTTCAAGGTTCTTTGAGTTTGAGAGAAGACAAGAAATCTGAAGGGCAAGATCAGGGTTATGGGGTGGATGTGGCAAACTTCCTCTTTGAAATCCTTGTACGTATACAAACTCTTGGTGTTCCTGAAGAACAAGTAGCGTGTGGCTATGATGGAGAACAATTCCAGGCAACGCTCCGGGCCCTTTTCTCATGGATGGAGCTTGTTCCATTTCTTACGTGTTCCTGATAGGCCTGTGCTCAGTAATGCAATGGAAAGAGTTAGGACAAGTCCCTCTTTGACATGGGCAACCACGGTGCTGGAGCACCAACGTCAGGGAAGGCACACAACACTCCTCTTCTGCTCGTCCTTCCACCCCGTCTGGACTGAAGGAACCAAGCCAGTCTTGAAGGTTGGATGCATTAGACAACTAAAGGTCTTCACCTTCCAGTGGGGTCGTGTTTGTGTGGGGCTTGACACTGTACTTTGACAGAATGAAGGACAGTGAGATACTTAGGGCAAGCCTTTCTCTCTCTCCTGGTACCCTAAAATCCCCCCTATTTTCCTGAAAAAGAATGTATTCCGATACTCTAAGGCCGATTCCACCATGCTGGTGGCTGAGAATGGGTACACAGACAGACAGCAGGCAGGCATCCTCAAAGGACACCCTAAGTCATACAAGCTAAGCAGTTGGCCCTAGTCATTCTCCCGTCGGTTCATGAAAAGACAAGACTCATAAGGGCAGCTTGCATGATTGAACATGTTTTGTGTGCCAGACACTGTTTTATTCCTATTATCAGCAGCTCCTTCCTGACCCAGAAGGTGCCCGGGAATAAAAAGAAGGAAGCAGGATGGCCCGCACTGTCAGGCAGAGAACTTTATCACCCTAAGTCAGCATACTGGCCTCCCTGTCTAGCCTGGAGAAGAGCCATTGATAGGATGACAATGCCAGGGGAAATGTTTCCTATAGTGTAGTGGAATCCTAGACATTGCATTGACCTGGAAATACAATGTCCGATATCTGTTTGTTCTGCAGTCAGGCGAGCCTCTCTCGCTTTCCGTCTTGCCACACTAGGCCAGCTGAGTGCTTCCCTGGGAGCCTTGGAACCACACAACAGTGGCACGATTGCCGACGTCATTTTCATATTCTTACCAGCAGGTTCCAATCATGCTAACTTCATCCATCTTCGGACCATCTACATGAATCTCTAAAAAATGAGCCAGATTATCTGATTGGCTGCAGTGCGACCCAGTCCCAGCTCACATCAGACCATCTGGTGGCTCTACCTCCTCCAAGGGCAGCCTAGAAGGACCATCTGCTTCCCTGCTCCACATGCCCTGTAGAAGGAGGCAAAGGTTGAGGCCGACCACACACTCAGCAAGACGTTCTCCTCTTGCCTTTGCATGAACCGAAGAGACCCTGAAATGCGCTGTAATTTAGCTGCTCCTACCCTGCAAAACCTGCTTTGCATTCTCAGTGAACACATCATAATATTCAGAATGCAAATTAAACTTTATGGGCGCCATAACCTTGGCCATTTATTGCAGCAGATTCTGTAATTGCCCGATGCTGCTAATACAGCCAAGACTACGTTGGTCTTTTTTTTTTTTTTTCCACTTTTGCAGCTCAAGCTGCCATGTTGATTAAGCAATCCTGGTGTTTCCCTGTGCTCTCCTTGGCTAATGCATGAGCGAAGGTGGTTTCCTTGTTCAAGCAAGCAGAAGTTGTCTTATCTGATGATGGGCAGTGGAATTGAAAATAAAACAAAATCGTATGTTCATGTTCAAGTAGTACAGTACTTGAGAAAAAAGTAGACTTAATGTTCTGAGGGAAAATAGGGGATGTCGAAGAAGGGGGTGGGGGTGGGGTCAATGTATGACCTGCTACAACTACAATTCATACTATAAGGTAAAAGGTGATTCTTGGAGTAATTTTAACCACAAAAATGTCTATGAAAGAAAATCAACTGATATTAGGATGATCACCAAGGATAAAGTAAGGCATCCAGAGCTACTAATGACATAAATGAACAAACCTGGTGGCACAGTAATTGCATGCTCAGCTGATAAACAAAAGGTCAACAGTTCGACTCTACCATCGGCTCCACGTGGCAGTCTCCTTCCGTCTACATCCTTGGTGGAGAGCAAACGTTTTGGGAATGATGAGGGCAATGAATGCACAAATGTGCTTTACACAATTGATGTCTGTATGGATTGTGATAAGAGTTGTATGAGCCCCTAATAAAATGATTAAAAAAATATTACGCCCTTGGAAACCTTGTGGGTCTGTTCTACTCAGCCCTAAAGGGCTGCTATGAGCTGGAATGGATTCCGTGCTATGGGGTAGTGGCCTATAGACTCTTGCAGGCAAAGTTAGGCAAAAGATGCCTGGTCCTCTGCTAGATAGAGTTAGCCCTAAGCAGAAATGCTCCAGCGTCATCTCTCACGCTGAGGAAGCCAGTAAGAAGGAATCCCCAGCAAAGTAAGCCCTTCCTATCATGGCAGTGATACAAGGAGGAAGCTGTAAAAGCCCCCTGTGACAATGATAGTGGCATGTCCAGCATTGCCAGAGTGCTTAGGGGTATAAACTTACCTAAGGAAAATAAGGGAACCTTGGTGGCATAGTGGGTTACAAATTGGGCTGTGAACCACAAGGTTAGCAGTTCAAACCCACCAAGCTGCTCCTCGGGAGCAAGATGAGGCTCTCTGCTCCCGTAAAGATTTATAGCTTTGGAAAGCTAAAGGGACAATTCTATGTTGTTCTCCAGAGTCATGATAAGTTTCAATCTACTCCATGACCGTGAGTTTGGACTTACTGGAAAAAATAAACTAGGTGGAGGGCTGAGATTTAAATGCATATAAAAATCCACACACTTGGTTTTGATACGTCCTGTGTTTTAGGAGATAAGGAGCTCCAGCAAGCCAGTGGTTAAATATTTGGCTACTAACCAAATTTGGGGGTTGGACTTATAAGCTGGTTCTCAGGAGAAAAATGAGGCAGTCTGCCTCTGTAATGATGGCAGCCTTGGAAACCTATGGGACAGATAGATCTACCCTGTCCTATGAGGCTACTATGAGTCAAATCAACTTGACAGCAGTGGGTTGGGCTTGTGGTTACAGGAAACCTATTGTTCTGCCCACTGTCTCCATGACATGTCATTAAAAAAAAAAAGTCAGAGTCCAATACATTCTTTGCCTTTTATATCTGATGCCCTGGTCTTGAGCATTGGCGCTTAAGCCAGGTGACTGTCGAACTCATTCCTTTGGCACTCCTGAGGACGGAACCGGGAGGACAGCCATCCCCGAGGGATGCACTTCCCTTTGTGAGTATGGGCCCATCAGAGGGATAAACCATCAGTACCACCAATCTTCTCCGAAATCGGTATGGAATATGACAAGAAGGGCTACACATTTTCACTGCTCATTTCACCCTATATCCCATGACTTTGCCATTCTAACTAAAAAGACAAAATGCTTGTCCTCACTTTGTACAATGGGGCTTTAAAAAGAAATAGAAGAAAATAGAATTTTCTACAGCCTTTTTGAAGGTCCCATATACAGATACCCGGTAACTTGTAACTAGTGGAAAGGACAGTAAGCCAATTCCAAACCTAGGCACCAAGGGGTCTTCCATGTCTCGGCCATCACCATTAGGAGGGCATGTCTGAGCTCATCCTCTGTCTCGGGTGGAGGATGAGAGACGCATGGGGTGCAGCTGTCTTGGCCCAGCTCAACCAAGGTCAGAGCCCAGCTTCAAGCACACGACCCAAGAGGGAGCCCAGCTGCAGTCAGCCAACCCACAAAATGGGGCATGTAGACGCTTCACCAGGTGATGGTTGCTTTATATCACTGCATGTGAGGGTGATGTTACACAGAAATCATTCATTCGTACAACAGGAACTAGGGTTGATTTGGGGCCTCAGCATTCAAATGTATGGACCATTATACAAACAGCTCCCATTAACTTCAATAACTCTCAGATTCTGTGTGTCTGTCCCAGTTCTAAAGTCCCAACAGAAACCAACAGCTGGAGAAAATGGAGCAGAATCTCAGAGAACATAAACCTCTCTGTACTCAGCGTCCAGGGAGCTGCATCAAATACGGTGGCCACATTCCTCCAGGTCTCACACTGTGAGTATTTGGCCCTTCCACATGCATCGCTATGTGCTGATTATTAGCACCTCACTCCGTTCCAAATACAATGTCAGTAACTAACTTTTTTAATTAATTAAAATGAAAATAAACTGTAGTTGTGATCTCTGATTCATCTTCACCCATTCCTAAAATTTCTCATGAATCATTTTTGTTCACTTAGCCTTTGAAAAATGTGACCACTCGGCACCTGTATTCTAAAGGTTCCCTCCTGGGACAAGCCAAGACCTGTACCTTTCAACCACAGCAAACAGCTGCTTTCTGACCTCTGGATATGATTACTTTGTGAGTTTCATGAGGACCTGGGCCCTCTGGGTCCCTTCACAGGATTTATTTGGAAACGCCTTATCATTACCTTTTGAACATCCAAGAAAATCACTTTCATCAAGTCCTGTTTATCTCTATTTTTGTTTACTCTTTCTAAGAGTTTCATAGTTGGAGTGATTTCAACTTCTAGAAAAGTGACTATTTGTGCTTATCTCTTCATTCTTTTCCTACATTGTATGATGGGGTCTTGAAATGAGACCTGGGAAACCATTTTTGCTGGAGGTTGGATAAAGCTCACCACACTATCATTTTAGACATCATTTATTTTCTTTTAAGAGATGGAACTAATCTTGGCCTCTTAGCTATTTTAAAGTAACAGTACTTTATTTTTTTTTTAACAGGAACTAATGATTACACGTTGAGCTGCTAAGTGCAAGGTAGGCAGTTTGAAACCATTAGCTGGTCCTCTGGAGAAAGACAAGGCTTTCAACTCCTATGGAGAGTTAGTCTCAGGAAGCCACTGGGGTGATGCTCCCCTGCCTTATAGGATCCCCAAAGGCTGGAATCCACTTGATGGCAGTGTTTGAGAATGGGTCTTTCCAAATCTGACTCTTTTCATTTAACTAACTCAGTTCTGTTTCTAATAATATGAGTATTATTTGACATCAAAACAAAATTTGGCTATTAATTTAGCATTTCTTTAAGCATTTTATTGGGAGCTTTTACAGATATTACAATCCATAGTTGATTAGATCAAGCATAATTGTACAATTGCTGCCATCATCATTTGCAGTACATTTTCTTTTCTTCTTGAACAATTTGATATCAACTCTCCTATATCCCCTCCCTCCCCACCTAATTAACCCTTGATCCCTCAATATATTATATATTATTATTATTATTAGGGGTTTTTGCCATACCTTCTACCACCCCATTTATTCAATCACCTAAAATTCTGATGTCTATTCCCTTTGAATGGGGGTTATACAGTCATCATTGCTATTAGCTCCCCCTCCCCTCCCCATCCCCTGCTCTGGCATCAAAAACAAAAACAAAGAATATATATATGTATATAAATTTAGCATTTTGAGATAAACTTTAAAAAAGAAAAATAATGCAAAAGAGATAAAATGAAAATAACTTTATACAGATAGTAAGTTACATATAAGGCTGCTAACTGCAAGTCAGCCATTCAAACCCACGGGTCCTCCATGGGAGAGACAAGGCTTTCTATTCTCATAAAATTCACAGTCTCAGAAGCCTGCAAACAGCAGTTCTACCCCTCCTGTAGAGTAACTGAGTCGGCGATGACTTGATGGTAGTGAGGTGTTTCGGGGGAAAGTAACTATGCAGACAAATCACTTAAGCTGCTTAGTTGCAAACTTTTGAAGTTAGATTACTTTTCTTCCAACACCTTCTCTCCAGTGTCACCTCCTTTGGGAGGGCTATAATATACCAACCTTCCCACCTAAAAACACATAAACAAATCTGCTATAGAATCCCACTTCAGTGAGTCGATTCTGACGTAGCGTGAGCCTGTAGAATAGAGTAGAACAGCTCCCTAAGGTTTCTGAGGCTGGGAATCTGTTCAGGAGAAGACAGTCTTATCTTTCTCTCTTGGAGCAGCTGCTGGGTCTTGAACTGCTGACCTTGTGGCTCGCTGCCCAATGGTATTTCAACAATACCACTTCAGGCAAAGGCATGCTAACCCTATTACTACACAGTTTCTGGTCGTAAACAACATATGGAACAGATTTAAATTCTGCTCTATGTGTGAGAGAACCCAGTGTGATTTGCTTTCTTTCAAACTCCAAGGAACAATAAGGAGCTTCCTCACGCACAATGTGTCCATGTGCTGTGCATATGCGCTGCTTCCACATGTTACAAAGCCCTCAAGTGTTGAGCCCTTCTGAGACTTTTAGATGTGTTTTACTGTGCTTTAACTTTATTTTTAGTTTAATTTGACTTCAAAATACTAGTTCCTAAAAGGTTGAAAACTTGGTGAAAAAAAAGATATAGAAGAATGTTGTTCCAAAAATTACATTCTCAGATATCACTCTTTCATCAGGATGAGTGTGAAAAAGTACCGATACTCCACTTCCGACAACGGACTATCTCAAAGGGCGCTGAGAAAGCCCACCAGCAGATGAAGAGCAGGCCGTCTCCTCATCTACATGTCAGGCAACCATTAGCCGCCTCCATCAGGATGCTCTGCAGATGGGTGCCAACTCCATCCAGACGTCCACCCCCGAGACAGGCTGGGGTTGGGTGCATGGGTTCTAAGCCCTGTACCTTCAAATATGATAAGCAGAAATCCTGACTAGGTAGACAATGTACGCTTTATTATCCATCTGGTGTGGGTGGTGTTGAAGACCACCCTTTGGGAGCCAGGCTGAATCTAAATTATTGCTCTGCTATAAGACCTAGAACAAGTGGCAAAACTATTCTGTGCATCAGCTAACAGTAGTGACTAACTCCCTGGGTGACTGTGGGGATGAGATGTGTTATAGAAGCTAAATCACTAACTTCAATGCCAAGCATATCATTGGGCACTGGGCTGCTGAGAGGTTGGCAGTTCAAACTGACAGCCACTCCATGAGACAACGATGAGCCTGCCTGCGCCCTCAGAGCTTCCGTCGCTGAAGCCCTCTCTAGGCTTGCTGTGCATCTGGATCTGCTCGTTGGTGGTTTGGGGGGTTTTGTGACAGGAACTCTTAACCAGTGACTAATGAGAACCCCCTGCCCTTGAGTTGATTTGGGCTCATGGCAAACTGATAGCAGGTTTCTGAGGCTGAGAATGTGGAGCAGACAGCCTTCTCTTTCTCCCAAGGGGTGGCTGTTAGGCTTGAGCCGCTGATGACCTTGCAGTTAGCGATCCAACACTTCGCAATAGCATCTGACTGATGAGCACAAGATATATGCACTCTGCCTCCCGACCCTCTGGGTGGGAGAGCTCCGAGGTTTGTGTACTACCTGACTCCCTGTGTGGCCTGGCACAATTTATATCCCACGGCCCACAATGGTAATTTGCTTGTTAACACACCTTCTGGGTCCTTGTTTTCTTTCCTGCCCCATTTCCCCTCTCTCATAATCATGTGGTCTTTCATCAGTCTCAAAGAAGCCCCTCCCCTCAAATCTTTGTTTCCAGGAAAACTCATATAAGTGGCTTAAAAAAAAAAAAAGGCAAGGCAAGGCACTTTGTAAGTTTTTGTCTCCAAATAAACAAGTGATTAACATACACATCAAGTTTTTAAAATTCAGCTTTGTGTAGCATCTGTTTTAGGCCTTACACATTTAATCGTTATAGGAATACATCTTTTTTTTTTTTATGTCTTGGGCTCAAAGCGCTAGCACACAGTACACATTGCTGTTCTTTACTTCAGTCTCATTTGGGACTGGAAGAATGGCTTTGACCTTGCTTAGAGTCACTTGAACTCTGTGGGCTCCAAGCTAACTTTTTCTTCCTCACCCCAAGCTTCATTTAGTGCCGACAGAACTCAACTTCCTAGTTCAAATAAAAGTATCTTTGAAAAGGCTTATAAAAAGGTTCATAAGATGTGTTGGTGTTTGAAATGGCTTGGAGGTGTATAAATGAATCAAGAGCACACAGATTAAATTTTCCTTGAAATAGACAGTTTCTAAAAGGAGAAAGGAGTCCTTGGAGAAAAAAAAATATTTATGAGGATTTACTGCTTTGTCTTTGTTTGTTTGCTTGCCTTTTTTTTTAAACTTAAAATATTTTTTAAATGTCTCCTTAATAAAAGAACACCTACGTTCTTTCTCTCAACATTCCTGGAAAGAAACTATTGTGCATCTGGAAAATGAATATTTAAAGCTCTTCTTATAGATAAGGTCAAATCCCAGACTTTCTGTACATATTTTAAAAACAACAAGTTTCCACTCCCTTAGAAGCAATGATGAAATACACTGGACAACCTGCCTTTCGGTGCCTCGAATGTCAGACTAGTTTCCGGGCATATCTGACCTGCTGATTAAAACTATGGCAGCAGCTTTCCCCTCTTGGTTCTAGTTTTTGAGATATAGAACATACAAATATGCCATAGACTCTTTACTGGGTTCATCCATTAACAAATTGGGATATTCTAATGTACTGTTCACTAGCCTGAGATAAAGGAAGGGGACTACTTTATTTAAAGTAGTTGTTGTACTAACTATTTAGGTCAAGTTATAGATCCCATGGTGTTCTTTGATCCAAAAAGATATTTGAACAGTACCAATTATATGAACTTGAAATTTTCCCCAAATATCACTTCACCTTTACTAGGAACTGAATAGCAGGCTAAAATAGTTTTAATTAATAGTTTTATTAACTAAAAAAGGAGCCAGAAATAAGAGTTGCTGTACCATAACTCAGGAGCCCTGGTGGGAGAGTGGGCTCTCCGTTTGACTGCGAACCCAAAGGGTCAGCTGGGGGAGCCCACCAGTCACCCTGCGAGAGCAAGAGGACCCTTTCTGCCCATGCAGAGTTACAGTCTCAGAAACCCACAGGAAATCTTCCACTCTGTTCTATGGATCACTATGAGTCAATCGACTGACTGGCAATGCATTTGGTACATTCTAGATTCAAATGATCTGAAACCCAAAGTGGATCTGTCAGCATTCATATTCCTTCATTGAAATGGAAATGTTCCACTCTTGTAAAATGGCACACCCTCTCTATCTTTGCACAGATTCTTAATAGAAAAAAATCTAATGTTTCTTTTAAAGAAGTTTGAAGTCAATCTCACCTCTGAAACATTTAATGCAAACTATTCATTGGCTTCTAGATATTACAATGTGGTCTGAAATGTTTACTGCACAATTTAAAGAAGAAAAATTTGGATCTTCAAAACATTTATATAAATGGAAATGTGACATTTTTGACACTTTAAATCGCCCTCACAGCTTCCATTTATGTATCTTGAACTTAAAAAAAATGGTTCCCGCTCTTCTCCAGCTGCTTTGTGGTATTGCAGTGTCCACCGGTGCAGTCTCTGTCGACAGAACACAGCTTCCCATGGCAACCAGAGCCCCGCTGTCCTAGAATTGATTCTAACAGCTAGTGACCCATGCCACAGAGACCAGCGGTCCCTTGGTGTTTCCAAACCTCTCAATCTTTTAAAGGTTGAAGAGCAACTGATGGGGTCAAACCACTGACTTTATGATTGTCGGCTCTGTGTGTTCTCAACCAGCCACCACGGATCCATCTTCAGCTTCCCTTGAAAGTTCCTTAACACCCGATTCTTTTTCAAATGTTTCTTACCTTTTTTGTTTTATCCTGTAATTTGTGCACTTGCATTCTTCTCACCTTTGGAATGAGGATGGTAAATAAATTAGATAAATAACTTGGTAGCTGAAAATATAGTGTACCACCATATCTACGAAACCCGAACTGAGCAGTCTAGGCAATGCGGTATTCTTGGTTGGGGCTCCAACAACCCAGGAGCAGGCCTCAAACCCAAAACGCCCAGGGAAATGAATGTGTTGCTGTCACTGGGCTTGATACCTTTCAATACTGAGCAATGTCACATGAAGGAATTGCAGCACATTTTATATTTACACCAAATTTATTAAATCATCTTCTGCATGACAGTGCTTAAAAAATAAGTTGTCATTTTTACAGTTGGAAAATGTACTTAAGCAATTTCCATTACAATTAAATGCTTTTTAGTAAATCATTATATCTAAGCGTCTTTATCGTTTAAACAACTCATATGAATCAAGTATGCAGCAAAAAAAGATTTTTAAAAACCCTGATCCATGCCTGACTATAGAGCCCTGAGTGTGTAGTGAATTAAGGGTGGGGTTGCTAACCCAAGAGCTTCAGTACAGACCCACCAGCTGCTCTGTGGGAGAACAATGAACCTGTCCGTTCCCATAACAATGTATTATCTCAGAAACCTCGAAGAGCAGTTGTGCTTTGTGCTACAGGATGACCGTGAGTTGGAAAGGACTTGATAGGCGTGGATTTGGTTTGGTTATGTCTGACAAGGCTAGTAAAAGATACCCTGACAGCGACAGAGAGCTCGCTGTTTCCCTGCTCTATGCTCTGTAGTAGAGGCATTTGGAGATGAAACAAACAAGCATGCAAACACCTGCACAGTCCTCAGACATTTTAAATTCATTTGCTTTGATAAAACTAGATGGTAGTGACTTTCCAGGTAAACTATGTACTAAGTGTATTTCCTTTTAGTTGCTTCTAATGTTTTTTCCCTTGTGATTGGAATGCTCTCATTTCTGTTTAAGTGGGAAAAGCACATACAGTAATTACATTTGCAGTACTAATCATTAATTTTTGTAACTGTTTTCTTTCTTTCCACAAACAAAACATCTTTAAATTGTTGTCCTTTTCTCTTTCTGGCTATAACTCCGTGATTATTTCTGTATGCTCTTACACACACACACACACACACACACACACACACACAACTCCGTGATTATCTCTGTATGCACACACACACACACAAGTTCAGCAGTTCAAACCTATCAAGCGCTCCATGGAAGAAAGGAGCACCCTTTTGTAAACACCTACAGTATGAGAAACACACGGAAGCAGTCCTAATCGCTCCTAACGTGTTGCTGTGAGTCAGAATCAAGTCAGTGGCACTGAGTGAGCGATATCAGTGACATTAAAATGTATTTGTATAAATGCATTTGATATAAAGTTCTGGATATTAAAGGGATGGCACTGATTGGGAGGTATTAATGATTATTGGTGTTGCACTGGGCAAAGCTGTGAAAGATCAAAGCTTCTGATCTTTGAGGTCTGAGGTGCCCCTGATTTAAGCTATGGTATTTGAAATCCCACCATGTGTTTCAAATGCAGGACTAAGGAACACCAATGAAGGATTGATACCTTTGAATTATGGCATTGGCAAAGAACGTCACCTATGCCATGAATTGCCGGAAGAACAAATCTGTTACAAGAGTTACAGGCATAATGCTCCTGTGCTAGTTAGGATTTGTGTCAACTTGGTTTCACCTGTGGAAAAGTCTGGGAAGGGTCCAAACTCAATCACAGCACAAGCTAATGTCTCCTTGGGGGTGGGGATGTGGTTTGGTCTATTTATAAGAGACACTGTCCTCCCTTTCTCTCTTGTCCTTCTTGCTGCTTGCTTGGATCCTTCATCTGTCTTCTAGGGCTGGTGGCCCATTTGGGGTCTGCCAACTTCAGAAGCTGTCAGCACCCTGCCATATGGATTCACACTATTCTGCATGCACCAGCCTATGATGGCCTAGCTTCCGATTTTCCCTTCCTGTTTCATTAGCCAGTAGCTGTGTGAGTCAGGAGAGGCTTCCACGGAGCATCTGACCCATGGATTTGAGTTGACTGAACTGGGCTGCTTCCATGATAGAAATTTCCTTCTTGATAGAAAGTTCTTTATTATACATATACAAATGTCACTGGTCATGTTTCTCTCAAAAATCCAGACCAATGCAACTTCTTAGAAGAAAGGATGGTGAGACTTCATCTTAAGTACTCTGCACATATAATCAGGGTGGCTGGTCCACGGAGAAGAAGGGCCATGCTTGGTAAAGTAGAGGGCCAGAGAAAAAGAGGAAAACGCTTCAGGAGATAGACTGGCACAGTGGCACAACAATGGGCTCCAACACATGAACAACTGTGAGGATGGTGCGAGACAAGGCAGTATTGTGGTGTGTGGCATATGATGTCGCTATGAGTCAGGAGTGTCTTCACGGTACCTAACAACATAATGATAGTGAAAACAGAAAGCTTTCAGTATCAGAGGGAGCAAAAGGAAGATTGCAGTCTTTAAATGTTCAATTCTTCATGTTGACCACAAACATCAGCTATGTTGATTCATTAGCCACTTCCATACATTTACAAGGATAAGTAAAAAATATATAATGGGGTTCCAATTCCTGTAAGCACAGTTTATTCTATACAAACTCAAAACCAAATCAGGGCCAGCGAGTTGATTAGGACTCAGAAGGACTCTGTAGGACAGGACAGAACTGTCCCTGTGAGTTTCTGAGATTGTAACTCTTCATGAAAGTAGCCCCATCTTTCTCCCATGGGGTGACTGGTGGTTTTGAACCACTGACATTGCAGTTAGCAGCCTGACACACAACCACTATGCCACCAGAGCTCCTGTTATTCTTAACAAAATGTGTTTAAATATTTCTCTGCAATCATTGGATGACTGCAGATAAAGCAGTTCGTTCAGGAGTGCACTTTCAAGTCTCATTAGGGTTCCTTCAGATAGATATTAAGACCCACGATTAGTCCTTTTCTAGAGACTTGTCTCTCGTGATCACATGTCCAAAGTACATGTGTTGGAGTCTCACCATCTATGTTTCTGAGGAGCGTTCTGACTGTACTTCGTCCAGGCTAAGCTGCTTATTTTTCTGGCCGTCCATGGTATTTTTGATGTTTTTCATCAGCCAGGGCTATAACATAAATGCACTAATTGTTTTTTAGTTTTCCTTATTCAATGTCCAACTTTGACATGCACGTGAGGTGACAGAAAATACAGTAGAACCCCGGATCTCAACACTAATCTGTTCTAGAAGGAGCATTGAGGTGAGATGCAGTCGAGTTCTGAATCAATTTTTCCCATAAGAAATAACTGAAAATGGGTTAATATGTTCTCAGCCACCCAAGTTTTTACCCTAACCTTGTCTTTTTATACAAAATATTACACAGAAATTTCAATGTCAATAAATTCAGAGTTGAATAATATAAATAAGAAACACCACATTAAAAAAGTTTAAACAACAACAGTCCGGCCCATACCTTGAGATTGTTGAGGATCTGGATCTGTGGACACGGATGTGGAGAGGAGGGATGGAGAGTCATTGTTTGGAAGGAGAATCCCCTTCCATCAAATCAACTGTAGCTGCTTCTCAGGAGGTTTTTCCCTTGCCTTTTTTCAGTAGGACCTGGCTGGCTTTCTCTAAAAAAAAAAATCTGTCTGCTGTGGTCTGCTGTTGGCATTTCCTTAATTGTTTTCTTAAAAGAGTTTACTAAATTATCATCAACAATATCAATAACACGGTTAACCAGCTCCTTATCTTGATGATTCTTTTAAAAAAAATCTTACTGAGGATCCATGTGGGTTTTTTTTATCTTAAAACAGTACAAAAAAGCCACAAAAACTAACAAAAGTATAGCAAAATGCTTGAAATACAGCCGCAAAAGGGTTAAAGAACGCACCTAACACCAACTAATGAAGAATGACCGAAACATGGGCTGCTTTTGTTAACAAAAATCACGTGTCGAGTCAGATGCCGATGTTTTGTTCAAGCTCCGACGCAAAATTTTCTCGACATTTCTCATTGAAATCTGATTATGTCGAATACTGATGTGGTCAAGTACCGGTTCTACTGCACCAGGGCTTGGATCAGGCCCACCTTAATTCTCAAATCCTTACTTCTCAACAATTCAAAGATGCCTGCGCAGCAGATCTGCCCAATGCAATGAGCCCTGTGATCTCTCCCATGAGCATTGATTGTGGATCCAAGCAAGAGGAAATCTTTGACAACTTCCATCTTTTCTTGATTTATTGTGATATTTTCTACTGGGGCAGTTGTGAAGATGATTCTGGTTTTCTTTATATTGAGTTGCACTTTATATTGAAGACTTCAATTCTTGATCTTCAAGTACTTGGTGTTCTCAGCAAGTAAGGTTGTTCTACCTGCATAGCAAAGGTTGTTAACAAGTGTCCTCCAAGCCTTATGCTGAATTCTTCATTTGATCTGACTTCTCTGATTTGCTCAGCATACAGATGAATACATATGGTGAGAAGACACAACTCTGCCACACACCTTTGCTGCTTTTAAACCATGCCCTATTCCCTTGTCCTGTTTGTGCAAATACCTCTTGATCCATGGGCAAGTTCCCCATGAGCACAATGAGGTTTCTGGAATTCTCGTTCTTCTCAAGGTTATTCACAGTTTGTTATGATTCACACAGTCAAATGCGTTGGCATAGTCAACAAAACCCAAGTGAACACCTGAAGCACACCGTTCCTGCTTTTAAACCATACAGTGTTTCCTTGTTCTGTCCAAAGAGCACATAATTCTCCAGGGGAAAGCTAGGGGCTAGAAACATCACCTGCAGAAGTGTGTCAACCTAGATGGAGGATATATTGAAAACAATAGCTTCACATTTTGAGATTTTTGTTTAATGAAGCTTTCTATGATTTTTTCATAGGATCTCAATGAATCAGAATCGACTTGATGGCAATGACTCTGTTATGGATTTGTAGCAATACTTTATTACATACCTTTGTATGTCATGGGAGCCCTGGTAGCATAGTGGTTATGAGTTGGGCTGCTAGCCACAAGGTCAGCAGTTCAAAACCACCAGTCACTCCATGGGTGAAAAATGGGGCTTTCTACTCCCATAAAGGGCTGCAATCTCAGAAACTCATGGGGGCATTTCCACCCTGTCCTACACAGTTGCTATGGGTTGGCATTAATGGCTGTCAGTTTTATTTTGTTTTGTTTTATATGTCATAATCATTTGCAGAGGTAGTTCTGTTTAAAGTAAAGCAATAACCCTGTTAAGATTCAAGAGAAAGGAGTGAGGAGAAAAGGCACTGAGTGGGGTCCAAGCCACCAAGAACAATTAAATGTAAGTGAGAAAATCAACATTTGGTGAAATCTGCAACCACGATCCCAGCTTTACCACGGGGGGGATCTCGGTGCATGTGCAGAATCTCTCTGGTCTTTTGCTTTGGTGCCTCTCTGGCCCTGCCTGAAAGCATTTTCACAGACACGCTCACAGCCTCTGCTTTCTCGTAGCCTACGTAACAGACAGGAAGTAGCACCCCCATTTGTCTTCTCAGTTTCCTATCCTCACTGGCCTGGTCTATCTTTTTAAAAAAAAATTCTCTCTCTTAGCATCCCAAATTTACCTTGCCCTCTTTTGTGCACTGCCACTGCGTCGATGCCAGCTCATAATGACCCTGTAGGACAGAGCAGAACTGCCCCTGTGAGTATCTGAGTGTCAGCCAAGCAAACCTGTGACTTCTTTCTCATCGAGTGCAATTCATAGTCACAGGGTCTCTATGAAAAGAATGTTCTGAAATATAGAAAAGTGCTGCCAATGAGTCCATTCTGAACCTAAAGGACAGAGTGGGGTTTCTGGGTTTCTACATATCTTCATGGGAGGAGATAGCCTTAGAGTAGGTAAAGGGCATACAATAAATATTTATGGACTTGGCTAGAAGGTGATTGTGAAGCATTAAGATGAATTTATTGAATTCATGTTGTCCCAATTCTTTGTAAACCATTGTGAAAATCAAAAGCAATGTTTCATTTGATGAGACAAGCCTGTCACACACATTATTAACTATCTACTACTGTAATATACTACCCTGAATTTTCCGCGGAGTCAAACAATGAGCACTAGTGGGCAGAGAATCTGGGAGCAGCTAAGTTCTGGCAGACATGGGTTCGTAGTCCGGATGCTGCCTGGACTCTGGTCATCGGAAAGCTTGGGCGGGTTGGTGGCTACACTCCCAAAATAGCTCGCTCCCGTGACTAGTCAGTTAGCACTGACTGTTGGCAGGAAGCCTCGGTATCTCACCGCAGGGACCTTTCTATGGACCTGTCTGCCTGAGAGCCTCTGACAGAGAAACTGCTCTCCTCTAGGTTGAGAGATCCAAAAGAGAGCAAGGTAGAAGTCACACTGTCTGATGTGATCTAACCTCTGTCATATTTGCAGTGTCTCCACGGTTACATGGGTTGACCTTATCCATTGTGGAAGTTTGTTAATACCAGAAGGCAAGATCACTTTGGATACTAACTACCACAAACCTGAAAGAAGAAATGAAGCATATACTTGTGTTCCCCTCGCCCCCCAAATCCAACTCAATGCCATCAAGTCAATGCCAACTCATAGTGACCCTGTAGGACAGGGCAGAACTGCCCCTGTGAGTATCTGAAATGGTAACTCTTTACAGGACTAGGAGCCTGGTCTTTCTTCTCCAGAGAAGTGGGTGGTTTCAAACTGTTGACCTTGTAGTTTGCAGCCTACATACAACCACTATGCCCCCAGTGCTCCTGAAGTGTATAGGGTCATGTTTAATTCTGTGCTAACTTGTGGAAATACTCAAGGGCCAATCAACTTTGAGGATTTCAATTTACAGTGAGAAGGGTTAAGTTAGAGGGAAAATTCCATTTATAATTTGGCAAAGTGTCTGTCCAAGGTGATTTTATAACATATTTTTATAGCAAATAAAACAAATCTCTATAACATATATTTATTCAAATTTTTCATAAGCCCTTGACTTTTATGCTAGACCAAGGGATTATGAGACCATAGAGCTTAGACCCTGATTTGGAGAGACTCACAGTCCATGGTGTGTGGTGTCACCTCAAAATTATGGAGCTATGAGGTTTTGAGTCACCATAAATATTTTGCACAGTGAGACAAGAGCTATCATCTCAAAGCCCATATTTCAACCGAACATTATAAGCAAAAAATTGCAAATGTATAGAGTAAACACATATGTTGGTAAAAACTTATCTTTTGCTCTCTTTATAAAGTCATTTCAATGTAATGCAAGAAAAGCAAAATTTAGAAATTAAGAAGACCACCATCAAAATATCCATGATCTTTTTTATAAGAAAACTACCTTAAAAAAAAGAATCAATACAAAAGTAATTCCTTCTCTAAACCAACTCCACCCCCTTCCCCTACTCCACCCTCTACCCATATTTAAATAGGACCTCCTATACATTTCAATCCCACCAGTTGACTAACCCAGTGACTCTCCACCAGTATTTGTCACTCAGTGACTGACCAGCAGAATGGTTTCTCTTAGCATTTTATTTCCCCGTTAATTGTCTTATAAATTATTCTTATCTCTGTCACTTTCAGACTCAAGACCATGGCCTTATGTTTATGTTCATCCCTCTCCAAGGAATTAAAGGAAAGCCACCCATCCCAGAGTGAGTTAGTCAACATTCCTTCGGACCGAGATTAACCCAATACATAGTTATAAGTAGAAGTCACAATTTAAGTAGACGTCAAAACTCAGTTTGCCATAGAAACAGACACTTTCATTTGTTGCTGGTAGAAAGTAAAAAATTACTAGACATAAAAAGCCTTATGGTAGTGTAGGCCCTTTCTCTGACCCAACAATACCACTTATAAGAATAATTTTTTAAATGAATATATATAAAGCATGAGGGGAAAAGATGTTTGTGGTAGAGTTGTTTGTAATTTTGAAGTCATAAAAACAAATGATATGTTCAACAAGAGGGTTTATCTCTGCACAATTACAAATGCAATGAAAACACTAAGCAATCATTTAAAAATTACATAACAAAATAATATTTTATGGCATGAGGATATAGCCAAAATATATAGTTAAGAATCAAAAGCTATGGAAACAATTCTATGAGTATGTATGGTATTATTTCATATGTACTTTAAAATGTAAATATGTACCTGCAAAAAGGGTTGTAAGATTTTTTTAAGATCAACAGTGATTTCTCTGTAGTTGATAAGATTGCAGGTGGTGTGTATTTTATTAAAGTTCTGTTTTTTCAGTGTGCATGTGTAGCAGATGAGTTGAATGAAAACCCCCTCCTTTGGTAATGCCTCCCCATCTGGTTCTGGTATTAGCTGCGGCGTGGTTTGATTTGGCCAATGAGATGCTCGTAAGTGTGACACAAAGCAGAGGTCTGGAAAGCAGGTGCTTGGTGAAGCGGCCTCTCACTCTTGCGCCTCCGCCATCTTCTTGAACTCATCATGTGCTGGGGATGAAAGGAAGCACATGAAGCAAAGCTGAATTACCCCTATTTTCCCACGTGAGACTGACCAGCCAGGCAGGAGAGCGAGCTTAACAAGATCATCAGACCAACTCCACCTGAATCCACTCAACAGGCCCATTGAGTGAGACGAGCAGCACATTTTCTCCCTGCTGGTACCCTATACTACTGTTGCAGGAGATAACTTATAGACCATATGTTTGTTGTATGAAGCTGAGGATCAGACAGGGAATCAGAAGAAATGAAAACCAACCTTAAATGTAAAAGAACGGGGATGGAAAATCTCTCTTCTTAGAGAAGACTTTTGAAGACGTTAGATTTGCTTCTTGTAGCGCTGGAGAAGAATATTGAAAGTACCACGTACTGCTAAAAGGACAAACCAGCCTGCGTTGGAAGACGTGAGGCCAGAGTGCTCCTTAGAAGCAAGGATGGCGAGACTTTGTCTGCATGCAGTGGACATAGTGTCAGGAGAGACCAGTCCCTGAAGATGGACAGCATGTTTGGTAACGTGAAGGCCCTCGATGAGATGGTTTGACTCAGTGGCCCATCAATGGGCTCCGGCGCAGGAACTATTGGGAGGATGGTGCGGACCCCGCTGCATTTGGTTTGGCTTTGCATAGGGTTGCTATGAGTTAAAGCACCTAACAACAGACCAGCAGACTAGCAGGAAGTTTCAAATCAATATAAAAATATGAACTGGTGTTCTAACAGATGCAAGGCAGAACGCTATAGTCTGGGTGTGACATAGCCCCCTACTTCTGGGAAACCACACTGTAAATAGTGGGACTCTTTATTGACACAGATAGTGCTTGTCAGAGACTTATCAACAATTGCATTAAATATGCTACAGCACCAAAGAACTTTACATTGCTGATGGTGATTTAAAATACACTAGTTCTCCCCCAGCATGATTCTCATATCACCCTAACAATTTTTTTTTAAGGCTGCTCTTGTCACCCAATGAACTTGAAGTAATGAGGTCTATAAGTTGTTGACCTGAACAGAAGAAAATGATATTAAGCTTTCAGGGAGGACAAAAGAAAGTATCTACCTGTAACCTTTCTGACAGCCAGAGACCCCATGCCATTTAAAACTCGGCGGCTGTGGTGCATTATTCCCAGGCAGCTGAGAGTTTAATAAGCCTGTGCAGAGATACCTAACCTTCCAGACGCTGGCTGCCTGCTAGCACCCCTCAGGCACTCGAGGTGGAAGTGACAACCTGAGCTAACATCCCGGCATGGATCCCCTCAGACACAGGGCACGGGTTGGCATCGTAATGTCTGCCTGCTGTCCCTGATATGTGCAAATCACAGAATGGCCTCACTGCCAGCCAGCACTGCATGAACCCCTTGGGTATATAGTTCTAGAGGTTCTGGTGGTCAAGACTCTTCCCTGAAATACCTAGCTCCCCCGTGGAACCCACTGCTGCCCTTTGCTCCCTAAGCAAAGCTCAACTTGGCTGGCCCAGCCGTAATTCCCAGGACTCCTCCGCTCCCTTATATCTCCTACCGCCTGCGCCCTGGGGCCTCACAATTTCTGCTTTTCTCACCGTGGTGCTTTCTTCTGCCTCTAAGTTTCCTCCCCTCCAGTCACCTCACTCTTCTACCTGCAAAACCTGACCGTGACCCACAAGTTTCTCTGACTGCAAATTTAGTGACGAGAGTAACATGACGTGAATGTGCTAGGTGCTTGGCATGGTCTCACTCGCTTAATTTTGCCCAATAATTCTGCGAGGTCAGCACGATCACCATTATCGTCATCCCCTCAGTCCCATTGTAAAGGTAAGGAACGTGGGGCTCAGAGAGGCTAAATCAAATTAGGCAGAGTCTCGATCAATTCCATGGCAGCTGGAGATGGTAATTCACTATGATGTGAGGGTTCGAAATTATTGCTCCTAAGATTCCAGTTCATACATGCATAGGTTTCTTCCCCACAAAAAGTGTTTCAGCAGGTCTCTGTGATCAGGGGATATGGCAGCAGGCGGCTCTCTCAGGAACACATTTGTTAAGATGTCTTCAAAATCGAGTCCCATTACAACCATGGCTTCCGTAGGTCTCTGCCGGGCCAGCTATCGTCAAGGCAGGGAGGTCAGCTCAGCGTCTGACCATTGCTTTGGAAATTCCAACGGGCATAATCCTGACCTCTTTTCTCAAACAACATGGAACAATCATAGGAGCTTATTGGGAGAAGTTTTAAGAAAATCGAAAACTGCATGGGTGAGAAAATTACCAGGAACTTTGCACTTTGGAAATTGTCTCCCATCACAGTAATATGCTGCCATTCTTCAAGGGTGGCAAGGGCTGTCCTAGGAGAATTTCACGGGAGACCTAATTCTAGCCACTCTGCCTTCTTAATCTCACCCCCCCTACCCTGACTTCTTTTTGTTCCCCAAACTCAAAGAGCATTTAAAATGAAATATACTTTGAGTGAGGAGGCCAAAGTGAGGTTTTGGGGTGTTTTTTTTTTGATGCGTTGTAAAATAAAGGGTGTAGGTTTCCTCAGGGAAGAGTCAGGGCTGGAAAGACCACCTTCAGATGTATATAGATGCAGGCAATGTCGAGAAACAGCAGGTTCCAATTTTGATATTTTTGTGTAATGAAAGTTTGTGATTTTTGTAGCAGTATTCTTTTTGTAGCCTAGCCCACGGTCGAAGGCGCCCTGGTCGGGTAATGGGTTGCAATGGTGCTAGTCGGAAATGACTGACTGTGCTGAGGGAGAAAGACAGAACTTTCTACTCCTGGGAACATCTCAAAGGGGCAGTTCTCTCTGCCTCAGAGGGTCACAGCGACTCTGAATTGACCTGAAGGCAGTGGAGAGGGAGGGAACCTGAACTCTGGCTCACAGTATGGACTGAACATGCAGCCTCCGTGAAGCTGTTCTTGCGGTGAAGCTTGATTTCATTGTCATTCGCTTTCACATCTCCACCTACTGCTGAACACATTTGATCTCATAAAGGTGCCTACAATTGCCAGATAGCCTGTACTTTCATGGAAAACTTGTACGCGGCATTGCCGTTCCAACCCAGCTTTGCTTGGAGAAAGTAAAGCTTCATCGATTGGTGACACTCCATGGCTGATAGCAACTGGGTCACGAGTCCAAAAGGAATTGGGGAGGGTATGGCTATGAGTTGGAGGCGAACTGGTCCACCTCTGCCTCTCCGGAAGTACAGGCCTGACCTCTCCCACAAGCACTGGCCCCTGTGATTGTGCTCCCTGCGGCACCGACTCACAGAGAGCAGCTATCCCAGGGGAGTGTAGCTTGACGATGATGTCAGAACAGGAAACAGATGGGTTTGAGGGCAGCAAATGAACAGGAAGTGGAGAGTAGTGGGCGTATGGGACATCTGAGATATGGTCCAATGTTGTTAGCAAAAGTATGTGTGTGAGGAAGGGGGAGGGGGGTGGGGGGAATCTCAGACTAAGACCTACCGGAGTTTTAAAACTCAGGTACCAATGTCATGGGACCTCTCTGTTACTCAAAAGAAGCTGAGGGGCTTGAGAGGGGAGAATTCTCTATGGACAGCTGCCGGCAGCCCAGGTTGGTCTGCTGACCTCAGACTCTGGGAGGTAGTTTTTCCCCTCTGACAGGGGTCACTGGGCCTGAAGGATTATGGTAGTAAAGGGTTTTGTAACAATTGACTCCTGGGTCGTTTTGGTCTGAACCCTTCCCTACTTTCAGACACTCTGCTTGAAAACCACTCTGATTGGTGTGCATTTTCCCCTTTCTCTACTGAAGCTCCAGAAGCTTAGGACCCGCCACCATTACATTTCTCTCCTGCCTCCTCCTTTTCTGCTGCAGATTATTGGAGAATAGAATTTATAAAGAATTTATAGAATGTATAAAGTTCAGTTGTATGACTTGATATGTTTGCGAGCTTCCTTGCTTTTGAAAGCTGCTCTAAGCGTGGGCCTGAATTCCAACTCGCTGGGGGAGGGCACCCTGACGTGTAGCATGGGCTCCGGGAGAAAAGTATTCATGCATTTACTGGAATGCAGCCCACGACTCCGAACCCTGCCATTACCCATCAATAAGACGACTTTTTTTTCCTTTTCCCTTTTTAGCTGAATGCGAAGAAAGCAAGGTGATTTAAAGCCTTTTCCAAAATTCAACAGTGAGATGTCCTTTAAAAGTTAGACATTGCTCTTAACATACCCATCAGGGAGAAAATCATAATACTGCTGGTGATGGCTTCTAAAGATTAATTTCCAGAAGAGAGAGAAGAAACTCCGATATTGATGTCTGGAAGATGCAGTAATACAAGAGTAAGATCATTTCAAATGTATAGCCACATTTTAACGGAGTCATTATTAAATGCAATGCACTTAAACACATACTCAATTCCGTTCTGAAGGAGTAAATAGAAGATAAGTTGATTTACCAAGCACTTTCACAGGAAATATCTAATTTCTTCTTCACAATGCTTTGATTTAGATAGCTTCACCCTCATTTACATCTGAGGAAATGAGATGATTGTTCCAGACACCAAGCTAATAAACAGCTTATTAAGACAATGTAGATTTACATCATCTAGGATATGAGATCTGCAATAAGACAGAAATTTATTCAAATTCTGACCCTTGGATTTACTACTAATAAGACTTAGACAAGTTAGTAAATGAAATCTGGACTCAAGGTTAGGGTTTTCAACACAATACCCTAGATACAATAGCAAAAAAGCTAAGAAAGGGATGGGAAAGTAAGTGGTGGAAATACATGTGTGCATATCTTGGCCAAATCAGACATTCCACCACTACAGGTATTTCTATGCCCTCCACTCTGTGTAATTAAAAGAACTAAGTGAGTCCCTCCCTAAATGCTTAATATCTTCATGATATTGCACTCATATTTTAATATAATACTGAATTAGGCTGGGATCTCTAGAGAAGCCAAACCAGTGACACTTGTATATGTACATGTACATGTATATTTATGTATACATCGAGATTGATATTAAGATAAGGCTCACACAGTTGCAGAAGTGGGTAATTCCAACCTGGCTCGAGTCTGTGGGTCAGATGTAAGCTACAGGCTTCTCCTTACTCACGTAGCTGCAGGGGCTGATCAACAGGAAGCAGGGAGATAAAGTAGGAAGATCAGAGGGTAGTGGATACAGAGCTGAATGAATCCATGGTCGGCAGCCCACGGCTCCTGGGAGCAGCAGGCCCTGTAACAGGAGATTGACAGACCCAATGCAGGATCCAGACGCACCAGCAGAAATGAGCTAACTTCGGCACATTTTAAATCTATACCAACAGCCAGCCACACCTCTAATGAATCCTTCCACAATTGTATCAAGACTGGTGCCAGATTAAGGCGATGATATTCCACCTGGTTCTTTCCACAACTGTTGGCTGATTCTCAGAATATCTCATCATGGAGTTGACTGCACCATGCTACATCATATCAAGGGAGAGTTCTGGCCCACCCAAACTGACATAAAATCTATCACAAATATCTAAGCACACGCTGCCTTCCTAACAAAGTAATATGAGTTTGCAATTAAACTCATCACAGCTGACTGTGCCGAGACCAGGTTGAGCTCCAGCAGGTGATAGGTCAGTCTGGGCCACATTCAGGCAGCATTGGGATGATCACTGGACTCAGGCCAGCACTCTGAATTCAGCTCAGGTGGCAGAAGCATTTTGGTAGTAATATACCCTTAAGAAAAATGCCCTAATGCACCAGGTGCAACTGGAAAGCTAACATTACAATTATTTTGTGTATTTTGTGAAGTTGTTGCTGGTATCAGGAAACTAAGACCCAATTTATAGCACTGGTGAAGAATATGCAACATAAATACAGACTGCCAAAAGAACAAGCTCCGTAGAGGCAAGGATGGAGAGACTTTGTCTCTTGTACTTCAGACATGTTATCAAGAGAGATCAGCCCTTGGAGAAGGACTTGGTAAAGCAGGGGGACAGCAAAAAAGAGGAAGCCCCTTGACAAGATAGATTCACACAGTGGCTGCAAAAATGGGTTCAAACACAAGTACAACTGTAAGGATGGTGCAGGACTGGGTAGAGGTTTGGTCTGTTGTGTGCAGGGTTGCTATGAGTGGGGACCTACTCAACGACACTTAAACAACAAAACAGAAGCCACTGCCATTGAGTCCATTCTGATTCGTTGTAACCCTCTATGGGGTTTCAGAGGCTGCGAAATGTTACCGAGAGAAGACAGCTTCATCTTTCTCCCATGGAGCAGCTAGTGGATTCCAACCACTGACCTTACAACTAGCAGTCCATTGACTAGATAGCACCACCCAGCCTCCTTTAGAAGCCAAGGTATCAGTTAACTATTGCCATCATCACACTGTGTAGACAAATACTGCAGAGTTCAGACTCTTTAAACAATAATCTTCATTTTCACAGATCTGTAGGTTGGCTAGAAAAGCTCTGTTTCAGGTTTTAATAGTTGGGGCAAGTTTTCTTCCTTCTGCAGGTCTTCGCCATGGTCTTTGGTCATCCCTTCAAGGTGATGATAGAAGTACAAGAGAAAAGTAGGAACACACAATCCTCTGAAAGCTTAGATTCATAAATGATACCATTACTTCCACTCTATCTCATCATTTAAAGGAAGCCTCAAGGTCAAGTTCAAAATCAAAAGGCATGGTAGTATGTTCTGCTAGTGATGGAGCCATGACAACTATCCAGCGCAGGGCGATATGAGAACTGGGGTAAATAATTCAATTCAGTATGGTTCACCCTCTTGGCCACATTATTTACATCTTTTCAATATGAAAGACATGCCAACTTCCAAGTCACACCCAATCATGGCATTGGGCTCAAAACTTAGGACTTGATTATCTATATCAGCTGAGCTCTCTTGATCTAAACACCAATGAGCTAAAAGGACAAATCACTGGCCTACTTCTACCCACTCATAAAATATACAGTGGTATAACGAAGACAGAATAATCACTGTCAGTCCCTCCATTCAGAAAGAGGAAGCGTGGCCCTTAGCAATTCTGAGCTGCCTCTATACAATGCTCCCCAGTCCACTGTTCTCCACACTCTTGAATCTGTTCCCGGAGACATTCTTCTCCACCATCTTTCTCACTTTTTAAACTGAAACCCTTGTCCCCCAGGAGATGGAGAAGATTCCCACCCTAATTTTTAGCTGTAGAACATTGGGAGTTGATAGATTTTTTTTTTCTTAACTTCTCAACTTGTTTCAGCCCCCGTTAGTCTAAGCTGGCAGAACTTTGACACAACTGAGCTCTATTAATATCTCTGTATATTATTATAGTCCATTCCATGTATCAAAAAAATCAGTTTGTTTCATGACAAGCTATCCTCTCCAGATTAAATTACTAGCACTTTGGGCATGTCAGATACAGCAGTATGTTTAAGGTTTCAGGGACAAGAGGAGTTGTATAGCTGAGAGATTTACGGAGTCCAAGCTTATGTTTACCAAAGTGATTTAGCCACACCCTCATTGAATCTTTACCCTGAAGTTGAGTTTTACTGAAAGCTACCTTAAGTCGGTCATTTTCCATTGCACAGTAATGTAACCTTTCTTTTGACTTGATCTTTGTCCTTCTGTTATTAAATCTGACACTCTTTTTCTGGCCAGAGAGGTTGATGATAAGAAACTGTTTTCATTTCTAAACTAGCAACCCTGACTTCAATTCCTTCTTAATTACTTAAAAATGGCATCATTCTTGGATTGGGAGGTGGGGAGCAGTGGGTGGGTGAGGGGATACCTTTTAAAACGATTACTTTGTACTCTCAAAATTTTTCTCATCGGTCCTTCCAGTTGATTATTCTGCTCACTTTTTTATATTATGTAAGAATTCTATAAATTGGACAGTCAAAACATAAGAGACCTTACTTTGACCTAATTTATCTAATTCCCCTGTTCTAGGAGTCTTTGAAAGAGACATCCGAGTTGACTTACTTTTAAATTGTATTACGTCTAGGTCTCCTCTGAGAATCATGTCAGTAGCCCTAAAGGCTTGTATTAAAACAAGCAATCATCTAAGTGAGATGTCAGCTAAGTCCCTCAGAAAGTGAACACCAGCCCATGTACTCTAGAGATTGTAAATAAAATCCAAGATCAGAGGAGGGAATTGTATTAGAATTTAAATTCTGAGCACCCTGTTTGCAGAAGGCTACAGATGACAATGAAAGCCCCAAAACCATTTGCAGAATCCTCATGTAGATTAATTCTCCACTGAATTCCCTCAGACCATGGATGTGAAGAGTCTTGCTCTCAAACAGAGTGCAATGGAAAGTGGATTACTGCAGTTATCAAATTCGGACTCATTGCCATTGAGTCGATTTTGTCTTACAGCAATTGTGTAGGGCAGGGTTCAGTTGTTCGTGGCCTCTTCTTTCTCCCACGGATCAATTGGTGGGTTTGATCAGCTGACATTCCAGTTGGGGACACAGCATGTAGCCCACCACACTACCAAGGCTCCTACTGGGATATATAATTAGATTAAAATTTAACATTGTGTTTTCCTTTTTTGACCCATTTTCAATTCCTTCTAGTTTTTATTATTTTGTTTTCAGTAATATTGATGATTTTCTGCATTTTATTTTGCTGTTGTTTTTTGGTATGATTTTCTTTATATAAAATCCAATATAGGTCAACTACCAAGACAGTAACTACATCAATACTTTTTTTAGTGTTATAGCAAGGAAGGTTGTGTGGAAATGGGGAGCTAATAATGGTTACAAAGATGAAGAAATTGTTCTAAATTTGTGGTGGTAATTGCACAACTCTTTCTGGTAAATTGAAACCACTAAATTATATGGTGTGTGAATTCCATGTCAATAAAACCTTTTTAAAACCATCTTAGGGATAAGTGTTATGCATGTTATTCCTTGTGTTCTGTGGAAGAAAAAAATTCATTGATGATTTCATAATGTTGTCTTAGAAGATATTCTACAAAAGGAATCTTGGTCTTGGAATCAAAAAACTTTCACCTTAAATTTGTATCACTACTACCTGATCTATCTTTTCATCTTTCATTAAAGAAAGAGCATAATTCAATTTTTTATTTTGATACATATATATCTGTAACATGTAATTTGCCATTTCAACATCCTTAATGTGATATTGTTTGTCATATTATTCAACCATTATGTGTTTCCAAATTTTCCCATCACCTTTAAGAGAAGGTATAAGGCTCTCTTTCACCCTCTTTCTTGCTTAACCTGGTAATCACTAATAAAATTTTCATTTTATTTAAAAGCCTACCTAATTCAAAATAAAAAAATTGTTTAAAAAATGAGACCAAGCGGGAAATTATTATCTATTATTCTAATGTAACTTCATTTTATCAAATTCAATAAATACTATGAGAAAAGCACTTCTCAGATCAGCTCAGACTCATGAAAACCATCAAATATTTTCACTGTGTATATTTAGATTCTAGGCTGATTTACAAAGCTTACCATAGTGCCTGGGTCCATCCATCTTAGGTGGATAGATTGAACTGTATCCTGTCATTATCCACTGCAGAACCATTGAATTCAATGTTGTAGACATATACAGACTTTGAAAGTACTAGAATCATACCTCCTATTAATCCAATAGGGACAGTAACTCTATTTGATAGGGAGTAACCTATCTGAACAGTGTGTCTCTAATAAAGATAGAGCTAACCCTCTCACTATTAGGAATCCACAATAAATTAAGCTTCAAGTATGAAGTCAATAAGACAGGACAGTCTGGAATATGAGGGAAAAGAGCTGGCTTTGGTACAAAAACCTTCCATAGTCTACAGATGTAAACTGGGTGTGCAAGTCACCCAGGTTGTAGGTGGGAGTACCAGGATCTGAGGCTAGCATTTTGTTTTATGTTAACTATATAAGATATTTACCAAGAGAGGATTCTTCAGCCAGCCACAGTTCTCCATCGTGAGCTCAGAGATGTTGGTCAACTGCTCCTTCATCCTTATCCCTGGGACATCCGACATCTCAAAAGCCTAGTATTTGCACATGGATAAAGGGTCCCCAGAGACTACTGCAGACAAAGTTAACCCAAATGTTGGTTCACAGAATACTTTTTGAGCTACTGATGTACCCAAAACATTTCAGTGGAAACCCTAAACTTAGACCAACACAGAGATAACTTTGAACTAGAAACTTAAGTGTCTGGCCTATGACTTTGAATCTGACTTTGGTGAGCACTGGCTGTTGCAGCCAGAAGTATTCACTTCAACTTATCTCATTGATTTACTAGATGTGTTTTTTTAACAGTTGATTTTAAGCAGTACCTTCCCCCCAAAAAATACCCCACAACTAGGATAAATGAATTCTTGAGACATCTTATGAGTACAGAATCATACTGGAAAAGAGAGGAAGCGTAAGGTGTTTTGAAATACTATAACTGGAGGTCATGGATTCCGTTCAAGAAAATGTGCAAAATAAATACAGCTGTAAGGAAAAGAAGAGGCTTTAACCTTCAATGTTTCATGACATTTGGAATTTAAATATGACATGTTGCGATCCCTAGTCTCACTGGTTCTCAGAATGGTACTGAAATTCAGACTTCTTTGAAGCAAGCAAAACCTAGAAACTGCTGGACTCGGTTTGTCCCCCAACTTGATTTCACCCCAGGCTTCTAATCTTGATGTGTTCCTACCTCGGTATGCAGCATTGTGAACTCCAGAAACCTGACGCAGACAGCCCTTATTCCTCCCTCCTGAAGCCCATCTCCCTATTCTAATCATCCCCTGAAGCTAACATACCTCAAATCTGTCCACTTCGCTTCACCACTCAAATCCAGACTCACTGCCATGAAGTTGATTCCCGCTCACAGCGACCCCACAGAGCAGGAGGGCGCTGCTCTGTGGGTTTCCAAGGCTGTAACTTTTTATGGGAGTAGAAAGCCTCGACTTTCTCCCTCACAGAGCCGCTGGTGGTTTCAAACTGTTGACCATGCAGTGGGCACCACTATAATTTATACTCTCCCAGTGGAATTCCTGAAAGTCTCCTAGCAGGTCCTTTTGGCCACCGTGGTACTCCCTCTCGCTGCATTCTGTGCACTGCTGCTTGGAGGACCTTTCTGAAAAGTAAAAGAGATTCTACTGCTAAAACTCTTTTAGCCCCTAACGTTTTCTGGGTACACCATAACTCCTGATCTGCTCTCATCATGAGTGGACATTCATCTATCCCCAGGTCCCACATGCTCTCTTGCTTGTGCTTTTACGGGTTTTGCTCTAGTATTTAAGTGCTTGTCTTCAGGTCCTTCGCCACGTTTTTGGTGGGCACTTAAGAAGATCTGGGAGGAGGCCGCTGCAGCAGTTCAGGGCAGCCCCTAAGAAATGGAATCTGAGGATGAGGCGAAGGGAATGATGTTGCATGACCGACTCTGCTCTGTATTATCTTGTTTGCGTTCCTTTGTAGTAAATAAGTCTACCTACCTTTCTACCTCTATCTCCGGAGATACTGATCCAGTGGAGAAGAAATCCAGGATTCTGGTTTTCCCAAATTTCCTGGAGATGGTGTTACTTGTTTTTGAGACAATCACCATTTGGGAATTTTTAGAAAACTCCAACTTTACCATACAACCATGTTTCAATTTTTCCATTTATTTGGTAGCAGTTGAATTCCACTACAAATACACATTTTTTTTATGGATATTAGATCTGAATTATCTCTAAGAATTATATTCACTCTGGCAACCATTTTGATAGTTAACAACACTAGAATCAAAGTCCTAAGTCATCAGTGCAAAGCGTGTGTTTATACAATCAATTCCATAAAGCTTTAGAAAATGAAGGCAAACAAGGAAGATAACCTGCAAATACAAATATACATCAAGGTTTTGCCAACTCTAAATTCTTAACAGTAACCTAAAATCCCATTTGATGGCTGTTAAAACAGCATTCTCAAAATACAAAGCTGTTACAAATATGAATTGTGTGTACTGTTTGGCCAAGCATTTTCAAGCTTTTGACTTCTAGAAAAAACAAAGATGTAAATATTTTCATAACTAACTTTGGAAATTGATGTCATTCCCTAAAATTCAGACATCAAAGCATCTATTTCTTTAAACTTGTTTGTGATATTCTCAATACATTCTCCAGTTTTTAATTTAATACCATCAATTACAAGATAGTCCTCTTCACAGTCGTTCTCCACTGGACTGTCTGTAGCTGCTTCCGAACTGCACTGAGGTGGCTGTAAAAACAACCGTATCATTCATTAGAACTACATCAAATGTACTTTAAAACCAGTTCTAATTACATGACCAAAATCATCTGAAATGCCTCAAGCCACAGGAGTTAGTTGCCCAAAGTTTCTCTCTCTATGGCTGGTCAAGTAATGGCCCCATACATTGTATAGAAATGTGTTATTTAAGAATAGCTTACCATTTAGATTTTATCCCTACTTCCCAACATTACAAAACTTATTTTTAATGTTACACTTTGGTAAAACATGATTATTTTAATTCATTGTCGGTTTTCTATATTGTTTTATGTTTTCAAATTGAACTATTATTATAGACTACAACTTGGAGCTGTTTAGGCACTTTTTCTGTTGCCACTTTCTTTATAAACA
>NW_022111320.1:30325529-30346782 GCF_000313985.2 Echinops telfairi
CTCTCTCTCTCTCTCTCTCTCTCTCTTTCTCCCCATCCCTCAAGGAAAGAGAGAATAAATGAATAAATTCCAGGCTTGGGGTGTATGTGTGTGGTCACTTCTTTATTTTCAAACTGGAAAGAGTTCCAGCTTAATGTCATTTGCTTCATTGTTACTCTTGTCGCCATTTAAACGGGGGCCAGGCACTCTGGCAAGAAGGCAGTGCTTTGTGTGGAGAGTGGTTGATGAACCAGCCAGCAGGAAGCACTCACCTGCCTGCCAGCCAGGTAAAGTGGTTAAATTTTACAATCCTTAAATGCCTTTTGAAAGCATGAAATAATGCAAGAATCTAAAACCCAATGTAAACCCCTGCTATTAAAACTATGTATTTTACCTTATGAAGTAAAAAATCAGAAGTAAGTAATTTCCTGTTCTATCAGCTTACTAATTATAATGGCAAAATAGAAGGCAATTCTATGGCTGTAAAAACTCCAGGACATCACTCTGAAAATCACCCTGGATGTATTTTTGAAATGACAAACTATACAGACTGAAAACATATTTCACAAAAGCACATGGTGTTCAAATAAAACATTTATTTGCTAGAAAGAAATTTCTGCATTAATTATGTGTATAGGAGATATATGCCACCAACCTATAGCTCTTGCTCTACAAAAGGTAAAATCCATATACAAAAACAAGTCTTGAAAAAAGAAAGTCTAATTTTTAAAAATCATATTTAAAACCCATGCCAATTCAGGTAAAAACTGTGGTTGCTGGTGTTGATTATTAAAGATACTGTGTCTTTCAACTCAATAGGAGTTTTCAACATTAATTTTATTTTCTTTCTACATGTGTATCTCAAAGGAAATTCTATGTATTTTCAGCATTTCAAACTCAATTAAGGAGGTGCTTAAGATTCAGCTTTCTTCTTGCTGAAGTTCTGAACAAAACCTTGCAGTTGGTAGTTGTCAGAGTGCATAAAGCACCTTGTTCATTTACAAATCCATGTTTTCTCCATCTGAGAGCAGAAAGACTTGAGGATGTGGAAAACAAGAGTGGACGTTAGGAAATCTTAGCACCTACTCTCTATGGACTGCATTGCTAATTCCCATCTACAATCACAGCTAAACTATCAGTTACTATACAAAGCATTTGCTTCATCTCAAAGAACCTTCTAAGGCAAGTGATAAGCAACTTTACCAAGCTAGACAGGTCTGAGGTGGCAGGAGCAGGATTGAGACCCAGGCATTAGGAACCAGTCAGTGTTTCTAACCACTGTGCCCTCTTGCCTCCAAGCATCCTTTTTCTCCAAACGAAGGAAAGGAAGACTCAGGTAGGGAGGGATTGAGTGGGGGTGGGGGAGGAAGGGGGAGAAGGCAGGAGGGGGCAGGGAGGGAGGGAGAAGGAAAGAGAGATACTTTAAAGATACACAACAAGTCCTCCCTGGTGTTTTTTCTTCTTTATTTAGGGAGCAGCTGTACCTCTTCACTACAGTGTCTGCCCTCTGACTTATTTTTAGTCCACACACCTCACTGCTGCTCTGGGTTAATGACCACCTCCCCTGGCCACGCATCACAAATCCACATTTTATTTGCAGAGACATGGAGCTGATGGGCTGAGTGGTATTAATTTTAAAATGTAAAATTTATGTTGTCATATATAAGCATGGAATAAAACAAGCACAGATGGCCTTTCTGCATCCAGCATAGTTAGCCACACACACACAAGAGATAAATCTAGATAGGAATGGTAAAATGATGCAACTCATTTCAACTGAAAATTCTACCTCCAGTATTTTACATTTCAGTTTTTTGGCAAAAGAGGTCCCCTGGTGCATGGCGCTTGCACACTCCATGTGGAGGGTAACAACTGTGTTGTTGTTGTTAGTTGTCACCCTACCCATACCACTGCCATCCCATTGATTCCGACTGACAGCGACCATACAGGATGGAGCAGCACTGCTCCATAGGGTTTCTGAGGCAATACATCTTTACAGGAAAACACAGTCTCGCCTTTCTTCCACAGAGAGGCTGGTGGGTTTGAACTGCCATCTTTCAGTTAGCAGCCCAGTGCTCAACCCACTGTGCCCCCAGGGCTTCTTAGGTGCCATCCATTCCATTACAATTCATGGCGACCCCAGGTGTGCAGAGCATAACTGCTCGGGATAGTTTCCAATACCCTACATGTAGACTTTCAGAGGCAGGTCTCCAGGTGGGGTCATCAGGAGACCTTCTCTGAACAGTAGAGCACTGAGCCAGCTTCCCACCCAAGGGCTTCGGTAGGTGGCACCAAACAGTGCACAGGGCAGATATTCCATCAGAATCCCTTCTCCTGACAGATATACAGCAGGGGAAAGGTCTCTCTCTCTAGTGGGATCTTCTCATTTCAACGAGCCCCCTCCCCACCCACCGTCTTCATTCTGATCCCAAAGATCTGAAATAAAAAGCGCTCTTCTTTTTATTTAAAAAAAAAAAATTCTTTAAAAAATTTCCAAAGACAAAGAGATATATTCTGATTTCACAACAGGTTACTAGTCTATTATTCACCGTATGGTAATCAAGGGCCTAAATTTCAGAAGTGAAAAATGTTTTCCTTGTAATTAAAAAGCACAACCAGGAAAAATTTGCCATTTGGAGGGTTTTAAATTGCTATCCAGGCCTGATGGAAAGTGTCACTCATACCTTTTCTCCCGGAATTGTTTCTCCTCCATGTTCCCCTTCACACTCCTCTGGGCTCGCAGTGGGCTCTAGTGCTTGCTGTAGCATTTGCTCCAGTTCTTTGAGTAAAATTTCCGCCTCAGAAACAACTAAAGAGTACAGCATAAAAAATTAGTATAGTAAAAAAAGGCTACAGCTTAATTAATTCAGAGTAATTCATAATATTAATCACCTAGAAAGAGAAACTTTTTTAAACATCACAAGACCAAAAATATGTATTTCCTATGATTTTTACATACAGATGCGGTTTGATACAAAACTATTATGAATTTTTAGGAATCTCTTACAATTCTTCCTTGAAAAACGTTATATACTTGTTATGTGTAGACCATAAACTATCTGTGAAACCTCAAAAACTCAAAATATTTTATTTATGTAGAAGGGCCCGGGTCACTATGTGGGATTGAATTGAGTTTCCTTTTTCCCCAAAGAAACGTTGAAGTCCTGACTTCGGGTAGCTGATTGGACACCGTTTGAAGATGTTGTCAGTTAAGAGAGGGTGAAGTCCTGTTGCAGGAGGATGGACCCTGCTCCCATCTGAGTGATGTCCTTGAGGAAGAAAAGACCATGTTCAGGAAGACGAGACTCTGGGACACAGGCCGTGGGACAGCAGTTACGCAGCAGCACCGAGGCAATGAGAAGCTCAGAGAAACAGGAAAGCAGCTTCTCTAGCAGGGGTTCTCAACTTGTGGGTCACGGCCCCTTTCACAGGGTCGCCCGATTCGTAACAGGAGCAAAATGACAGTTATGAAGTAGCAATGAAAATGATTTTATGGTTGGGGGGGGGGGGTCACCACCACATGAGGAACTGTATGAAAGGGTCACGGCATGAAGAAGGCTGAGAACTAGAGCCTTAAGCAGGGACACAGTCCTGCCAACATCTTACATGGAGACAACTAACTTCCAGAATGGTGAGACAGTACATTTCTAAGTTTCCTGATGGGTGGCATGTTGTTATGTTACCCTAGGAAACTAATACAGACACCAAAGTATTATTTATAGACTAAGGGTTGACATCCCTTTCCTGTAAAGGGCAGGAAGTAAATATTTCAGGTTTTGTTGGCCAGATGGCTTCTGTCACAACTACTTACTTCTGCTGTTACTGCACAAACCATGGCTGTGTACATAAACAAATGATCATGGTTATGTTCCAATAAAACTTTATTTATGAAATGGGTGGCCTATGGGCTAGTTTGCCAATTCCTATTATAAACTGTTACAGCTACTGGTTAAAAGAGGAAGCTGCATAGCTAAGTAGCTAGACTGAACAAAGTCATGTTCATTTTTAATCCAAATATGGATATACCTTAATTGAAAATCTTATATTAAAAATACCAATATTATATAAGTCGTTTTTGTATTACTGTGTGACATAGGCAAAAACCTAGCAATTCATTTAAATCAAAAATACCCTTTCCAAAATAAATGAACAAAATCCTACTTTAATTCTATAGATGCAGCTACTGATCACCAAGAAGTCTCAAAATTCCTATTTGTAATGGAACAAAAAAAATACTCAGTTGATATAAGGTCTCACTGAAGTAAAAGTCAAGGAAAAGCTGCCCCATGCAGTCTGCTGCCCTAGACCTGGGAGACAGATGGCGCACCCGAGAAACCCCTCCAAAGACAACATGACTTGGAGGGAAAGGCTATGAGTAGGTGCCCTTTTATCTTCCATTCTGCTTAACAAAATCTGACTATCTCGTCTTATTGTCTGTGTTCATTGGCAGGTCACCAAAAGTCATGCTAGGTAGAGAAGCTGAAAGTGCATGCAACACGAAAACACTCTAGCATCCGATGCATGTTAGAACTAAAATATTACTGACGAATATGGCAGCATTTTTTCAGCAATTATATGAATTTTTAGTCATTGTTGGACATACTTTAAAATGTATGATTAATGATTTTTAGGAAGAATGCATATGATATACATGATATGTATATCACATGATATGATATACACACAATTCCTATATGTGTGTGTATATATCCACAGATAAACATTTACACACATTCCTATAGATTAGCCAAGTTATAGGGGGAAAATGAACTAAAAAAGGAGAAAGAGTTCTTATGCTGTTTCCTTTCTTCCATTGCAAGTGTCCAAATATTATTAACAACCCCTATGTTGATAATTTTCTTTCACATGTCACTTATAAGAAAAAAATTAATTCTGCCTAAAATTTAACTAAATAGTAGTGTTAAATAATGTACTAAATAGGAATACTATTTACTGTTAAATAAAGTCACTAGAGGTTATGAAACAGATTTATCTTTCTTAATTGTCATTATAGCACTGGAAAAATAATTTTTAGTTTATAGTTTTCACATTATAGTTATGGCTACAAAAATAAGTTTCTGTCTTTGTATTGCCAGCTCCAAGCTGTTCTATATAGTCAGTCTACCAATATTTATTTTGTGCCTACTAAGGGCAAAGGACTAAAGAGAATAAGCACATATTAACAAACCTTCCTGACCATAGTTTCTTCGCAGTCCATTTTAGGTTTCCTCTACAAAAAATTCATTTCAAAATAAGAAGCTTTCTCATAAGCATTTACATACCTTAGGACCATTTTCTATGGTTGAAAAAAAATGAAACAAGCAAATAAAAACTATAATCGACATGCAAGTTGTATTTAGATAGGCTTGTGGCCTTGGTTATTAGTAAAGCCTAAGAAAGCAGAGTATGAACTATTGAGTGTCCACAGCCATGGTATTCAAAATTTGTTGGCTGGAGAGTTTATTTCTTAAAGATGGGTTAAATGCCATACACACTGTATTAGAATGTCCTACAGGAATGTACAGGAGCCTTGGTGATGTAGTTGAAAGTTGCATGTTGGGCTGCTAACCACAAGGCCAGCAGTTCAAAACCACCAGCCTTTCCGTGGGATAAAGATGAAGCTTTCTATGCTAGTAAAGATTTACAGTCTTGGAAACTCACAGGGGCATTTCTACTATCAGTCAAAATCAACTTGATGGCATTGAGTCTGAGAGAAATGTGCATTTGTATTGAAGCAATTTTGTTAATGAAATCAACTCGCTTCCATAACTAAGATTTTGTATTTAATAACCTGTTACTTAATACACAACAACTGTGGTCATCTTCCAACTGACCTCTCAGGTCCACTCGCCCTGTGCTCTCCTACTTTCCAGTCTGAGTCTATGGGCATTGACACTGACATGTACTGCACTGTGGAGAAGACGGATTTTGAGCTATGCTATAAAAAAAATAAAATGGGGCACAAGCATCTTTATATTTCTAAAGCTAAGCTTAAATACAATCAATTTATGATAATGAATGTCACTGCTGAATCACACTGCAGGTCCTTTGATTTCAAGCGGTCTGGAAAACTATTTGTACTGCCTTTTGATTAAAGAGTAGGCAAAGTAATGGATGACTTAATAAATTAACCGGGGTTCATAGCATCACCTTAACTGATGTCAAAATCTGCTTCCAGAACAATCGGAAGTTTGCTTTTCTAAACAGGTATTCCTATATTGTAAACTGATGGAGTTCAAAAGTAATCCTCAAGAAATAAACACATAACATTAGCTTTGAGGTTGCTGGTACTCAAGCAACCAAGGAAACTGCTATACTAAACACCTCGTTTACTTTTAAGAATTTGTGTGACCTTAGAAAGGTCACAGAAGTTCAAGAAGTTCACGGAAAAATCAAATTAAAAGATAATGGAATTTTGCTACAAATATTTTGTCTCAACACTCTAACACTCCCCCCACCCCACACACCTTGTACAATGTCTCACGTATTAATTGGGTCTAACTATTAATAAAATGGGACAGTTGGTTATCATCATCTTTATTATTATCATAGGAAAAATTTCATATCCCTAGACTTTGGAAAAAATTAGCTATGGGGACAATAAAAATTATAATATTCATGACAGCAATAAGTTTTTAAAAGCAGACATGTGCCACAAATAATTATTTCTTAAATCAGGCATCCAAACCCAAGAGGCAAGAGAATTTTGGGAATGATGAGGGCAACAAATGTATAGATGTGCTTTATACAATTGATCTATGTATTGTGATGAATTGTATGAGCCCCAATAAATTGATTAATTAAAAAAAAAAATCAGGCATCCATACAAACTTTAAATTATAAGAAGGTCTCCTACAAATAAGGAAACTATTATTGTACAGTCATGAGCGCAAACTTTAAATATAAGAGGGCATTCTACAGATAAGGAAAGTAATATTAGGAAAGATTAAGTAGCTACTTAATTAGTTATCCTCCTGATCTCTTAATTAAGGGAGAGAGAAAGAGAAGCTATAGTTGATGTCTAAGGCTTTAGAAATAACATGGAAGAAGCACACCAGCCTGTGCAATCACGAGGTGTCAAAGGGATCAAGTATAAGGCATCATCAGGACAAAAAATCTTACCATAGTGAATGATGAGGGGAATATGGAGTGGTGACCCAAAGCCCATTTTTAGGCCACTGGAGATCCCCTTGCAAAGGGGTCTTGGGGAGGAGATGAGCCAGACAGGGTATGATGTAGCAATGATGAAAAATACAACTTTCCTCTAGTTCCTAAATGCTCCCCCCCCGCTCTGACTATCATGATCCGAATTCGACCTTGCAAGTCTGGCTAGACCAGAGGATGTACACTGGTACAGATAGGAACTGGAAACACAGGGAATCCAGGGCAAATGATCTCTTCAGGACCAGTGGTGTGAGTGGCGATACTGGGAGGGTAGAGGGAGAATGGGTTGGAAAGAGGAAACTGATTACTAGGATCTACATGTGACCTCCTCCCTGGGGGACAGACAACAGAAAAGTGGGTGAAGGGAGATGTTGGACAGGGCAGGATATGACAAAATAATAATTTATAAATTATCAAGGGCTCATGAGGGAGGGGCTAGCGGGGAGGGAGGGGAAAAAATGAGGACCTGATGCCAGGGGCTTAAGTGGAGAGCAAATGTTTTGAGAATGATGAGGGCATTGAATGTACAAATGTGCTTTACACAATTGATGTATGTATGGATTGTGATGAGTCGTATGAGCCCCTAATAAAACAATTTAAAAAAAAGAAATAACATAAATTGAAATTGGGAGACTTCACTGCACCAGGGAGTGTGAGGCACACAGGTCCCCTCTTGCTGAGTGGCCGGTTGGCTTGAACTGTGAACCTTTCAGTTAGCAGTCCAGTGCTTCCCCACTATGCCACCTGGCCTGCAGAAATGTGGGGAGGGGATCAAAACTTGGAGGGCTATCATGAAAAGAAACTCCCTTTCAGGAAGATAATCAACTTTGTAAAGTACACAGTTGAATAGATACTCCTCCTGTTTACTTGCTCACAATGGGAAGATGACAAACCCAGGATCAGGATAACTTCTGAGGCTTTCAGAGCCATAAGGACTCTGAGACTCCCGAAGGAGCTTCCCTCCACCTGGCTAGTCACTGGGATGCATTCATTCATTTTACTCCAAAGATTCGTTTCTGGTTCATGAATGCCTCCTGGCTACAGTGGTTTCCCCTGCAGTGTTCCTTCTGTGAGCAAGCAGTGGGAAGGGTCCTGAACTTTGGAGCCCTCTGCTGAGGTGCCAGGGGCTCCCCTAAGAATCAGCTCAGGAAGCAGTGATGGAATGGTACCACAATTAGTGGGAAAGTAATGCAGAATTGGTTAGAAAAGGGATTAATAAAAACAACAGAATGGAGTGGTAGTGTAAAGAGAGATGGGCGGAGGTGGGGGTGGGGGAGACTAGTCCATGGAGAAAAGAATAAATTTGATAACTAAAACAACTTAAGTCTGGTAGGGAGTGTGTTACATGTTTGGATGAGTTGCTTTTGCGTGTGCACACATAGATGTGGTTTTATGTCTAGCTTGAAAGTACATACGAGATCAAATGCCTAAATTCTCAAGAGTCATGGCAAGTCTCAAGAACTAAGGCTCAGCTCTCAAGAAAACGAGGCAGGGAGCTTGAAGTTACTACTCTGGGTTATTCCATCTGTTCTTGGGTTGCTTTGTAGCCCAAAGCAGTGCAGTGCCACAGCTCCTACGCTGGCTGCCACAGAGAGGGTACATGGCCCCGCTAATGCCTGGGGTTAACAGGCTTTCAAAGCTCTTTGCAAGGCTGCTAATGTTCCACCCTTTTAAATAAGCATTTGCTTGCTTTGCAAGACTATTGAAAATGTGGGAAGAGTGAACCGCTTTTGAGATGTAAACTGTCTCTGCATTTGACTTTCACCCTACTGTGCTCTAGTACTAGTGGGACAATTCAGCTGTAAACCCCAGGCTCCTTCTCTCTCTCTGGAACCCCCAGTGCTCCAGTAAATCTGGAATGAGGAGGTCTGGATTGAAGCGTCTGGTTGTTGGGAATGCCTCCCACACCTGTTGTCAACCTCAGTAGTACCTCCTTCAAATAAAGGAAATAAATTGTCTGGTGAAGCTTAGATAAGATTTAATGTGTGGAACTAAAAACCTAAAGACAAAGAGTTCAAGTGTGTACATCAATGTCAAACACTTCTCATTAATATTTTTCATACATTGTTACCACAAAGACGATAGCCAAGAACGGGGTTGTTTCTGGTTTTGGTTTTTATTGTGAAATTAAATACTGGTGAAAGAACTAAAAGTAGGACAGGTCTTTACATACCCATGTTTTCCTTTGATAAGGCATCATCTGAACAAACATTTTCAAAGGAACCTTTTAAAATAGCTTTCCTAGAAAAAGAATTTGACAGATTTAGTTTCAAAAGATCAATCAGGTATATTTAAATAACCACCCATGGATATTTATTGGTAATTGTAGATTTTGAATACATATTTCCTGTTCTTGAGATACTCTGGAGATGGGGGGATGTTTCATACAGTAAGGAAGGCAGCATGACTCAATGCAAAAGAAAAATGTCAGAGGCCCACTACTGGGAAAGCATGATGAAGGCACTAAATAACGTTACGTAAGATCCATACCCTCCTCCCAAACTCCGAGTTGTACTCTCATTCTATGGATAAAGAAATGGGGAGTCAAAGAAATTGAGACATTTGCCAATACAGAAAAAAAAAAGGCTGTTTTCAGTTCTGTCAGACTGCAAGTCCATGCTTTTCCCACAATGTCATACTGCTGATGTAAGCAGAAAATATCTATTAAACTCATTTGCTCTAACTATAACAGCTTTTAAAAGCGACTTCTCTAAGTTACAATTTGTTTTGCCTGCTAAATAGAGATAATTATTATATGCCTCCAACCTATTGGGGTGGGTGGGGGGGTTACTATGAACTGTTCCTGAGATAAAGCAGTAAAAGATATTTTAGAAAATTGATTCACTTTCTGAAAATGACAAAGAAGGAATACTAGCCATGCAAGACTTTGCTTTTCACTAAGACTCTTTTTAACACAGTACTGATTACCACTCACTAAAAAAGTAAGCGAGTAAATAAACCGTATGGCTGGATAAATGACAAACATTAAGACTTGTCCTCAGTGGTATATTAGTTCATCATAAAGGACTATGTCTGACTTGTATTACCAATTTTAAACAAAAATGTGTTTCTCATCTGGTAGCTCTAAAAATAATCATCATTGGAAGTTCTGATTTAACAGATTTCTATAAGTATAAAACTTTCTTCATACTTCTAAAGTTTATTTTAATTTTTAAAGAAAATTTTATTTATATTTCCTTAAACAAACAAAAGAATTTGGGGAAATGTCTTGTAGTAATTAAATTATAAGAGGTTAAGTTAAAAAGTATTTCTACTAGAATTCCCTTGATGGTTTCTTCCAAACAAAACATGTTTAAATACATCTCTGCCATGAGCAGGTAGCTGCAGACAAATTCTCTCAGCAATACACTTGTCTTAATCTTCTTAAGGTGCCTTCTAAATTACAGTCCAATCAAAAGAGTGGCTTCTAAGAGGATTTGCTGGCCAATGAAATTCAAGGTAGAAAGGTCAGCTCCAAAGATCAACTATTAGAGTGGAGGAATGGAGTCTCAAAAAAAAAAAAAAAGCCTTCCAAAAAGGTCATTTTAATAGTTTTGTTTTGCCTCCCCCCCTACCCAAAGAACACAGAACCATCACGAGGGCTTATAATGAAGTCTTTAAAAAGTTGAAAACTAGATCTGTAAAAATAATAATAATAAATAAAAGACCAGGAAAGTAATGCCAAGGAATTTTTTTTAACCATGACAATGCACTTGCTCTTTTTTCCCCCCAGGGTAGTAAGGGCTATCCTAAAAGAATTTCATTGGAAATCTTGCCCCATGCACCCTACAGTCCTGATCATGCCTCTTCAGAGTTTTCCTTGTTCCTCAAATTCAAAGAACATGCAAATGGAACACAATTTGAGTTAAGAGTGCTCAAGCTGCTGTTTGACCACAGAATCCTTAAAAGGAAATGTTAGAGAGATGGAAACACTGCCTTCAGATGTATATAGACAGAAATGGAGGGTGTTTTAAGAAACACTAGCTTCATATTTTTGCTTAATAGGGGTTTCTATTATTTTGTCCACCACTTGTCCATCAGTTAGGTGAACTGTGGTGCCTTGGGTGTTGCTGTGATGCTAGAAGCTATGTCACTGGTATTTCGAATACTAGCAGGGTCACCCAAAGTGAATAGGTTTCATTGGAGTTTCCAGACTAAACCAGACAATGACGAAGGACTGGGCTCCCCACTTTGGAGGAAGAAGCTACTGAAAACCTTATGTGAGGCATTTGCAAATACTGAAAACCTAAAAGAAGGAAGCAGAATATTGTCTGAGATACTGCTGGCAGATAGGCCCCTCAGGTTCAAGAGCACTTGAAACGTGACTGAAGAGCTGATGGTTTTCTTAGACGGGACTCGACCATTGTGACGTAAGTTGTAAAGGTAAAGCTTGTGGGAGTGGAGCCTTTGGAATCTTCATTTCCTGATGATACATGAGTCAAGGAAAAGAGAAACAGCTGCAAAAATCGTCTACTGATTGGAACTTGGAATGTGAGAAATATGAATTTAGGAAAATTGTAAGTGGTCAAAAATAAAATGAAACACATGAAGCTCTATATCCTAGGCATTAGTGAGCTGAAATGGACTGGTATTGGCTATTTTGAATCAGAAATTCATATGATTTATGATGCCAGGAATAACAAAATCAAGAGGATGTGTGTGGCATTCATTGTCAGACAGGATCTTGCTAAATCCATCATGAAGTACCATGCTACCTGTGATCAGATTATAGCTATCCGCCCTCAAGGAAATCTAATCAATACAAATATTATTTAATTTTATGCATCAACTACCAAAGCTAGTGATGAAGAAACTGAAGAATTTTATCAACGACTTCCATAGTAAATTGTTCAAACATGCAACATGCATATGCATTAATAGAATTGATGATTGGAATGCAAAAGTTGGCAACGGAAAAGTAGTTGAAAAACATGAACTTGGTGATAGAATTTTGCAAAACCAACAACTTGTTCATCCAAATACCTTTTTCCAACAACACAAAAGGTGACTATACACATAGACTTCCCCAGATGGAATACACAGAAATCAAATTAACTACATCTGTGAGAAGATACAATGGAGAAGTTCAATATCATCAGCTAAAACCAGATCAGGGGCTGACTGTAGAACAGACCATCAATTGCTGATATGTAAGTTTATGATGAAGCTGAAGAAAACAAAAACAGTCCACAGGAGCCAAATTATGACTTTGATTTTATCCCACCTGAATTTTGAGAACATCTCAAGAACAAATTTAATGCAATGAACTCTAAAGACCATCGTTTATGAAGAAAGCGAAGGTCATTAAAAAGACAGGACAACAGAAAAGTGGGTGAAGAGACGTCGGACAGGGCAAGATATGACAAAATAATAATTTATAAATGATCAAGGACTCATGAGGGAGGGGCGAGCGGGGAGGGAGGGGAAAAATGAGGAGCTGATGCCGGGGCGTAGGTGTAAAGCAAATGTTTTGAGAATGATGAGGGCAATGAAGGTACAAATGTGCTTTATACAATTGATGTATGTATGGATTGTGATAAGAGTTGTATGTGCCCCTAATAAAATGATTTTTAAAAAAAGACAGGAAAGAAAGAAAAGATCAAAGTGGATGAGCAGAGACTCAGACTTGCTATTAATCATCAAGTAGCTAAAACAAATGGAAGAAAGAATGAAATCAAGAAGCTGAATAGAAAATTTCAAAGGACAGGTCGAGAAGACATAGACAAATATAAAGAAATTGCAAAGATCTAGATTTAGAAAAACAAAAGGTAAGAATGTGCTCAGCCTATGTGAAACTGAAAGAACTCAAGAAAAAAATTCAAGTCTTGAGTCGCAATTTTGAAATATTCTATAAGCAAAAAAATATTGAATGATAAAGGAAGCATAAAGAGAAGATGAAGAGAATACACAGTCACTGTACCAAAAATAATTAGTTGACAGTCCACCACTTCAGGAGGTAGCATATGAGCAAGAACCAATGGTGCTGAAGGAAGATCAAACTACGCTAAATACATTAGCCAAAAGCAAAGCTCCAGGAATTAAAAGAACACTCACTGAAATGTTTCAGCAAGCTGATGAAGGACTGGAAGCACTCATTCATCTATGCCAGGAAATTTGGAAGACCAACTGACTGGAAAAGATCCATATTGTGCCCATTCCAAAGAAAGGTGACTCAACAGAATTCTCAAACTACAGAATGATAACACTGATTTTGCACACAAGTAAAATTTTGTTTAAGATCATCCAACAATGATTGCAGCAGTATATCGCCTGGGAACTGCCACAAATTCAGACCAGACTCAGAAGAGAACGTGAAACAAGGGATATCATTGCTGATGTCAGGTGGATCTTGGCTTAAAGCAGAGAATACCAGAAAGATGTTTACTTATGTTTCATTGACTATGCCAAGCATTCGACTCTGAAGATCATAATAAAGTGTGGATAACCTTGAGAAGAAGGGGAATTCTGGACCACTTCATTGTGCTTATGAGGAACTTGTACCTGGATCAACAGGCAGTTGTGTGAACATAATAAAGGAAAACTGGATTGTTTAAAATCAGGAAAGGTATGTGTCAGAGTTGTATTCTTTCACCATATTGTTCAATCTATATGCTGAGCAAACCATTGAAGAAGCTGACTTACATGAAGAATAGTGTGGCATCATGAATGGAGGAAGGCTTATTAACAACCTGCAATATGTATATGGCACAACCTTGTTTGCTGGAAGTGAGGAAGATTTGAAGCACTTACTGATAAAGATCAAAGATTGTAGCCTTCAGTATGGATTATAACTCAATGTGAAGAATACCAAAATCCTCACAACTGGACCCATAGGTAACATCATTATAAATGGGGAAAAGGTTGAAGTTATCAATAATTTTGTCTCAGTTGGATCCACAATAATGCTCATGGAAGCAGCAGTCAAGAGATCAAATGATGTATCACACTAGGTAAATCTACTGCACATAGATAGTCTCCTTAATATAATGAAGAGCAAGTGTGTTTCTTTGAAGACTAAGGAGTGCCTGACCCAAACATAGTATTCTTCATCATTTAATATGCATGTGAAAGTCTGACACTGAATCAGGAAGACTGTAGAAGAATCAATGCATTTGAATTATGGTGCTGGAGAAGAATATTGAAAGTCCCATGGACTGCTAAAAAGACAAACCAATCTGTATAGGAAGAAGTAAGGTCAGAGGGCTCCTTGGAGGTAAGGATGGCAAGACTTTGTCTTACATACTTTGGAAATATTGTCAGGAGAAACCAGTCCCTGGAGAGGGACCCCCATGCTTGTTAAGTGGGGTGGTGGTGAAAAAAAGGAAAGCCTTAAACCAGATGGGTTGACAGAGTGACCGCCATAGGCTCAGGCATACGAACAATTGTGAGGTTGGCACAGGACTGGGCAGTGTTTTGTTCTGTTGTGCACAGGGTAGCTATAGGTCAGAGCAATATTTTTTACTTACTTGAGTGTGTGTGTGTATCTAAAAGGACTTAACAAAAGTTCGTGGAAATTTTCCATTATTTTATTTCTACTTTTCCATGTCTTTTGGGGCCCCTTGTTTATACATATATATTTAAAGAGAGAGAAAGAGGGAAGGAAGGGAGAAATTCATTGTATCATAATATTTAAAAATTTTAAAGAGTATACCTTTTCCTTTTTCTAAATTTAGGCCTTTTCTCTTCAATGTTGGTCTTGGAACCTTGCATCTGTAAAACAACAACAAAAGATCTGCGTTAAGTCACCTAATCACTAGCTCAACTCAGTAGAACAATGGTCTTACATAATCCAGCTTAGCACAAAGGGAAATTCCGGCTCATAACCCAAAATATCACGTATAACTTCCACCAAACACCTTAGGATTGCAACTGAATTGATTTGCTCAACTTCGGGAAAATGGCAGAATGGTCTCTTATCTCCAACCTCTACTCACTTTCAGAAACATAAAAATACAAAATAAAGCAAAATTTAAGTTTTAATACACACCAGATCTGTAAAGCAAGAAAATAAAATGATTCATATGCTAGAAATATGTGCAATGAATAGTTATAGGTGGGCACAGACATGATGGAGCCCAGAAGGAATTTATAGATAGAACGAAAAAGTCTTGGAACTATAATTTTAATGTCTAAGCAATGGCAAATGACATATTTTGGGGTCCATACTAGTTAGAAAGATATATTGAAAATGTTCTCTAAAGCACTGGGCCTTAAAAAACTTTATGCATGAAAAAATAATTGGAAAAACCCGACTTACTAAGATAGAAAAGCAAAAGTTAATATGTATCTATCTAGGGAACTGGAAAAAAGAGAAAGCAGCAATTCTTTAAAAATGAAAACATCAGGGCTATACCATGAAAATAAGAAATTAAAATTTATGCTTCTTGAGCATTCCAGAATTCCCAAATCAAATAAGTAGCAAAAAAAAGTTATCCAGGATCTCTAAAATCACCAAATTCAGAAGTAAACACAAAAGACACAATTAATATACAGACATGTTCAGAATTTCTAACACCATTAGTTCAGAAATGTTACACAAATTTTCAGGAAAATAAATTTTGTATAGTTCCATATATATATATATATATATACATAAATATATGCAAAATACATTTATCATAAAATTAAAAATATATTCATCTTCTAAGAACAATAAGCCCCAAACCAAACTCACTGCCACAAAGTTGATTCCGACTCATTTTCCTTTAGGAAAATAGATAAAACTACTCCTATGAGTGTAACTCTTTAATAGAGTAGGAAGCATCCTCTTTCTTCTGAAGGACTGTAGTGTTTGTCAGACTGACATGGGATGTCAGGAGAGTGGTTATCCTTGGAGGCGGGGAGCAGGCGTAGAAGAGAACATAAGGACATTCCTATGGTTTTGGAATTTGTTTCTTTAGCTGATGCCAGGGGCTTAAGTGGAGAGTAAATGTTTTGAGAATGATGAGGACAACGAATGTACAAATGTGCTTGACACAATTGATGTATGTATGGATTGTGATAAGAGTTGTATGAGCTCCCAATAAAGTGATTTTTTAAAAGTGTTTATTTTGTAAAATTTCTCCCACCTGTACTTATGATTTATACTTTTCTATATATTTATATAACACTAATAAAATGTTAAAATTAGTATCTTTAAAGTTGCTAAAAACAGAAACTATAATGAACAAGGTCCAATTTCTATAACATTTGTGACAAATAAAATATAGAAAAAGATTTCAAAAGAGGAAAATAAAATCAGCAAAATTAAAATTCAGTAAATGATTACTAACACTAGCAAGCTGCCAATAATGGGAAGGAAGAAATCATAAATTTATTAACATCAAATGAAAATGAGAGCTCAGCATAGCAAAGCATATGAACTATAGGCAAAACACTACTTTTTTTAATACTTTACATAAAACATACAGCCTTCAGTATGGAGAGTACAATTCAATGTAAAGAAAACAAAAATCTTCCAACTGGACCAGTATAAAATATCATGATAAACAGGGGAGGGGGATGGCAACCAGGTAGGCATCTCAGGCTAGGAGCTCCCTGAGACCAGGGCCTAATTCAAGACCTAATCCATCCGGCCTGTGCCACCTGGCTGCTGCGATCCCCACTGCAGCTACTACCACCCTGGGGCACTGCGCCCTAGTCACAGAGCCCTGAGTGTGCCAGCTGCTCAGCAGAGCTTTCCACAGCCCTGGTTTCATAACCCAAACAACAGGAGGCCCTCCCACTGCCCAGTGCAAGATCCCTCCTCCAAGATCGGCACTCTCCTCTCTGCCTTTTCCTGGCCCTGCACACTAAGCTGACAAACGAGGCTGGGACCACTTTACCACCCACCCGCCCATGGTCCATAGTGCCTCTAGCCAGGAACAGACCACCCCAACTCACACTGCAGCTACCACCCCAGTCGGCCACCCACGCCCCAGCCGCCCAGCGAGGGCTCTGGCAGCCTCAGCTTGATACCCAACAGCCCAGTGCTCCCCTGCCCTCTGCTCTCTGGGCAGTGGAGCCTCTAAACTGAGAGACCCAACTGTGGGCTCTTTCCCACCCAACTGCCTGCCTATCCACAGTGCCTCTAGCTGGAAACAGACTACTCTGGTAGTCTACCTGTGCCCAGGTCAACGCACTCCAAACCCACCAGCCACCCAATGGGGGCTCTGGCAGTCGTGGTTTGATACCCCAAGGATCCAGCACTACCTCCCCCTCTGCTCTCCTCTGTGCTGACACACTCAGCTGGGCCCTCTTTTCCCACCCACCTGCATGTGCCTATAGCTGGGAACAGATCATTGCAACTCCCACCACAGCTAACACTTGAGTCATCCACCTGTGCCCCAGCCACTAGGCCTCAGCTACCATGTCCCAAGCTCAGCTCAGAGGTTCCTGCAGCTACAGTTTGAAAATTAGGGGAAATTGTTTTTTTCTATATAAAAACGCTTTCAATTCTAATCAGTGGTCCTCTGTGTAACTTTGAACTGCAGAACTCTGTCCATTAACATCCTTTAACATAACAAGGTAGCCAGAGCTAACCGTCAGAGCACAGCCTAGGGTTTTTAACACCTATTCTTAATTAAGACACACAACAAGATAGGAATGGTAGGTAACTTCCTCAAGTTAATACAAGCTACCTATGGAGAGCCAACCTCAAACATCATAGTCAATGGAGAAAAGACTAAAACAATCTCCCTGAAAAAGGGGACCAGACAGGATCGCCCTTGTCCCCACTTCCATTCAACATCATACTGGAGGTCCTAGCTAACAACATAAGACAGCGGAAGGACATTAAATGTATCCAACTGGGAGAGGAGGAGGTGAAACTATTGCTATTTGCAGATGACATGATTCTATACATTGAAAATCCCAAAAGCTCCATAACAGGAGTACTGGCAGCAATAGAGGAATATGGAAGAGTGGCAGGATACAAGATCAACAAACAGAAGTCTATTGTTTTTCTATATACATCGGACAAGATCATGGAAGAGGAGATCAAGAAGGCAGTACCCATCACAATAGCTAAGAACAAATTGAAATATCTAGGGATATATTTAACCTAAACCCATAAGATTTATACAAGGAAAATTTCAGGATGCTACTACAGAAGACTAAAAGCAACCTCCACAAATGGAAGAATATCCCATGCTTGTGGATCAGAAGACTCAATATAGTAAAGATGTCAATTTTTCCCTAGGCACTCTATAAGTTTAATGTTATCCCGATTCAAATACTAAGAACTTTCAATAAATGGGGAAAAAAACTGACCACCAATTTCATATGGAGAGGGAAGAAGGCCAGAATTAGCAGAGATCTCCTCAAGAAGAAGAACAAAGTCAGAGACTTCGCCTTACCTGACTTTAACACCTATTATACAGCCACAATGGCCAAAACAGCATAGTAATGAAATGATGACAGATACTCAGACCAATGGAAAAGGTCAGAAAACCCAGAAATAAAACAATTAGCATATAGACAACTGATCTTTGACAAGGGCCCAAAAAGCATCAAGTGGGAGATGGATGCCCTCTTCAACAAGTGGTGCTGGAAACAATGGATATCCACCTGTAGAAAAATGAAACAAGAACAAACTCAAGGTGGATCACAGATGTAGAAGTAAAACCCCAAACTATCAGGACCATCAATGAAGGAATTGGGACAACACTAAGAACCTTGGCTCATGGAACAACGCGTAGACTAACTGTGATAGGGAAGAGTACATACACAGTGGAACTTGAAATCAAAAAGTGGTATATACTAAAGATAAAACACCTGTGTGCATCAAAAGACTTCAAGAGGGTAGCAAGAGAACCCATAGACTGGGAGAGGATTTTTAACAATGACACAACAGACAACAGGCTTATTAATCAAAATCTACAATAAACCCCCCGAGGAAGTGGGCAAAAGACCTCAACAGAAGTTTCACAAGGGAGGAGACGCAAATAGCCAATAAACATATGAGAAAATGCTCTGGATCATTAGCCATCAGAGAAATGTAAATCAAAACAACCATGAGATACCATCAAACACTCTTGAGGATAGCCCAAATCAGAAAGTCAGAGAGCAACACATTTTGGAGGAGATGTGGCAAGATAGGGACTCTCCTCCACTGCTGGTAGTCTTATAGATATGTACAGCCTCTGTGGAAAGCATACATCAAATGGAAATTGAGCTACCTTATGACTCAGCTATCCCTCTACTGAGCATATACCCAGAAGAGATGAGAAATGATCCATGACTAGTCATCTACGCTCCAATGTTTATTGCAGTACAATTCACAATTGCAAAGAATTGGAAAAAACCTAAATTTCTATTGATAGATGAGTGGATCAGTAAACTCTGGCATATACACAAAATGGAGTACTATGTATCACTTAAAAGCACTGATGATTGCATGAAGTACATCATCTCATGGGTAGAGTTGGAGGAAATTATGCTAAACAAAGTTAGCCAATCACAAAAAGACAAGAACACTATGAGTCCCCCGAGGTAAGTATAATCAGCACAATAGGTATAGAAGAAAAGCCATTTCTCTCACACTATACGGGTTAAAAATATACACAATCAGTTGGAGGTCAGACCAAACCCAAGAAGGTACATGTTATTCTAACACAGAAGGGAAAATGGGGGAATGGGGACATGCGGGGAGCAGGGTACTAACCCACTCAGGGGAGAGTATTGGTTATGTCTCCACAGAAGTGGGAGTGTGCATGCAGACCCCACCACAGTGCACCAAACCCCGAGGGCAATGTAACCACATGGAAAAATGCATGAAAAGATTGGGCTACCAGGCAGTCCCCTATCAGAGCAAAACTGACCCCTCCATAGAAGTATGTGGTACAGAGAACAACAGGAAACCTACAGTTTGGGGAGCGGGGCCATCACGCCATGGCCACGTGGAAGCAAGCCAAGAGGAAAAAGAGAAGGGACGGTAGACCCCATGTCTGCACACCAGTCCTGGAGTACAGCGTCCCTGCGTGGAGCTGCTAAGGCACAGAGAGGACTGTGGCCAACAATAGCTCAAGACTTATGGTCCCCTCACTGGAGCATACTGTAACAGAGTACAATACTGGGGACACGTGAGGGGAGTTAGTTTAGTCGGAACCCCCGCAGTGGGGTGAACCAAGAAGGGAGCATAATAGATCAGCAATGGGAGCAAAGGAAAGCCACAAAGTCCCTAAAGAGTCACCAAATTAGACCTCAGGCTAGGAGGGGCAGCTTCCGGAATTGTCTCAGGACCAGGGGGAAGACAGTCATAAAGGTCAGCAGACCTGGAATTATGTATGTTCTTGTTTTGTTTTGTTTATTGTTTTTGTTTTCCTCTTTCAATCTTTTGTTTTCTTTTTCCTTTATTTTTTTTGCCTGTTCTTGTTTGGTTGCCTACTTATATAAGATAGGCATGGGAAGCAAATTTGAGGAGAAAGCAACTGGATCAACAGTCCTGGAGGGACTTGGGGAGAAGAAGGCGGGAGAAGGGAGCAGTAAGCAAACAATGCCATAGACAGGGAACACCTAGGGAATTAAAAACAACAAAAATGAGGATATAGAGATCCTGGGGATGTGGGAACAATAGCAATCTAGCTGAAAGGAATTACCAAGAGGCAGAAGTAGGGCAAGCATGATGGTGGGGCAGGAGGAAAGTAAAAGGAAACAGAGGAGCGATCTAGGAAGCAAAGATATGAATAGAAGTATACGCATGTACATATGTAAAAATAGGCCCATGTACATATATTTATATGGCAATTCACTGAGGTTGTGGATGGACTTCAGGCCTCTGCTTATGCTCTCCCTCGACGTAAGAACTCTTTGCTCTAACAACTTGGCATTCTGTGATGCTCACCCTCCCAGAACAATCGCTGAAGATAAAATGGGTGCATAAGAATATGTGGTGAAGAAAGTGGATGATGTGTGGCTATCAAATGAGAAAGCAACGAGGGTCTTAAAGGCTTGAGGTTAAACAAACAGACATCTAGGAGAGAAGCAACAAGCCCACATGGAAGAATCACACCAGCCTCTGTGATCATGAGGTGTCACCAGGACCAGGTAACAGGCATCAAAAGACACAAAACAACAAACAAAAAACATATTGTTGAGAATGAGAGGGTCAGAGCAGAGACCCAAAGCCCAT
>NW_022111320.1:30347078-30370416 GCF_000313985.2 Echinops telfairi
AATGACTGACACATAACGACACCCTTCCCCTCCCAAGGGGGAAGAACAACAAAAATTGTGGGGGAAGGGAGACAGTGGTGGTTATAAGATATGAAAATAATAATAATTTATGACTTATTAAGGGGCTATGAGGGTAGTAGGGAAAGGGGAGGGGGAAAAAGAGGAGCTGACACCAAGGAATCAATAGATATATATATGTCTAGAAAATAATGATGGCAACATATGTACAAATGTGCTTATTACAATTGATGTATGGATTGTTATAAGAGCTGTATGGATTATAATCCAATGTATGGATTGTTATAAGAGCTGTAAGAGCCCTCAATAAAATAATTTTAAAAAACCCTCAAATGATGTATTTATTGGGAAAAATCTGTTGTACAAGACCTGTTAAAGAAGAAAGTTGTCACTTTGAAGAGTAAGGTAGGCCTGACACAAGGCAAGGTGTTTTAATTGTCTCACAAAGATGTGAAAGTTGGACAATGAGTAATGAAGACCAGAGAAGAATTAATGTATCTGACTTATGATGTTGCTGAAGAAAATTGAAGGTACCATGTGCTTCCAGAAGACCAAACAGATGTGTCTTAAGAGTACAGCCAGAATGCTCCCTAAAGGAGAGGATGGTGGGAATTTATCTTACTGTGGGTATGTTAATCAGGAGAAACTGGTCCCTGGAAAAGGAAATGATGCTTGGCAAAGGTCAGAGAAAAAACGACCTTCCATGAGAAGGATTGACTAGTGGTTGCAGCAATGGATTCAAACATAGCAACAACTGTGTTTATAGGGTCACTGTGAATCAAAGCTGACTATATGGTGCCTAAAAACAGAGATCCCTGGAATAAAGTGGAAATCTCAGAAGTAAACTTTTGTGCTTCAAAGAACACCATCAGAATTGGAATAAGAGAAAATATTTTAAAATCATTTTAAAACCATATGGTAAGTATATCTAGGATATATTAGAATAAATAAAAAATATTGCTACTAGGATTCCAGATCAGACATGCATGAGTTCATTCCAAACAAAGAATGTTTAAATATGTCTCTGTGATGAGTATCTCACTGCAGACAAGTTCTCTCAGATATACATCTGTCCTTGTGTCAGGGTACCTGCAAGAAAATATAATTTTTTGTGCCATGGGAAAAAAATTGTGAGGTCATGGCTAGTATCAAACTATCATACCAAATCATTCAATCTTTACAATAAATGTTTAGGTATGTTTCTCCACATAAAACAATAGCTTTTAGATGGATCAGGTATTTTAAAAGAATCAGGAAGACTTCAAAGATAAATGAAGAGAAGGTAATCCATTAGCTCTGATGAATAAACAAACAGTGGCTGAAGTCCATAAAGTGGGGGGAGACCATAGATGATCATTATAACCACTGAAAGTTGGGATCTCATATGTCTCTGCATTTTCAATTTTAACTCTGCATTTTGACCACAGACAGCTTTTAGCTGGATGGGTACCAAAAGCATCATGCAAAGGTCAGGTAGCCGAGTGAGCTGATCTTTCTTTCCGTCAGTCTTACAAGCAAGATTAAAATTAATGAAGATAGTCTTATGGAACAAATAGTAACTGAGAGACAACCTTTGGATTTACCAATATAATCCAGAGAGCCAGGTGCCATCACAAAGTGGCTTCCAAAAAGCCACTGCTGGACCAGTTAAATTCAAGGCAGAGAGGTCAGCTCTGAAGTTAGAGATGAGTACTTTTTGAGATTTCAAAGGAATAATCTTGGTAGATCTTCTCGAAGGACACAGGACAATCACAAGTGCTTATTAGGAAGAACTTTTAAGAAAATTAAAAAGGGAATTGGTGAGAAAAAGGCCAGGCAGGTGGCATCATGCCATGTTTCCACTATGACAATGCACTTACCCATTCTTCATGGGTAGTAAGGGCTGTCCTATGAGAATTTCATTGGAAAATGTACCCCATTTGCTCAAGATCCCTGATCTCCCACCTTTAGGTTTCTTTTTGGCCCAAAGTTCAAAGACTATTGAAAAGGGAAATTATTTGAGCCCCTCAAGGATACAAAAACTTATATTTTGATATGATAGGAATCAAGGGGCTCAGAATTCTTTGGGGGAAATGTTAGTGAAATGGAAACATTGTTTTCAGAAGGGTATAGACCTAAATGGAGGATATGTTGAGAAATAATAGCTTCATATTTTGAAAGTTTTGTTTAGTAAATATTTCTATGATTTTGTAGCAATATTTTTAATTTACGTTGGCATAAAGAGTGCTTACAACTTACTTAGAAAAGCAAGCCAACCGAAAATTAGAAAATGAAAAGAACAGTGAAAAATAGAAAATGACTGAAAGAACAGTTTTCAAGAGCAGAGACATGAAGGGACTAGAAGCACATGAAAAGATGCTTAACATCCTTAGATGTGGTTGTTAGGTGCTGTTGAGTTGGCACCGACTCGCCTCAGAGCCACGCTATGGTCAACAGAATGCAATGTTGCCTGGTTCTGCATCATCCTCACGTGATGGTTACGCTTGAGTGTGCTGTTACAGCCACTGTGTCAATTCAACTCACTACTAGGTATTAGAGAAATGTAATTCTCTGTAATACCTCAAAAAGACACTCTTTCACATTCTAGGATTGCTAACACAAAAAATACGGGCGGTAAGTAGTATTAGCAAGAATGTGAAGAGTATGTCAAATGGTGCAGTCATTTTGGCGGGTCTGGCAGGTCCTCAAAATGTTAAACATATAATTGCCATATAATCCAACAATTCTACTCCAAAGTATATGCCCTAAAGAATTTAAAACAAAGACCCACATAAAACATGCATGTAAAGATGTATAGTAGCATTACTCATAATAGCATTATTAATGATTATTCATAATAGGTAAAAGTATAAAAACACACTAAATGTCTACACTGTGGGATATTACTGGACCATCAAAAATAATGAAGTGCAGACACAACCTACAAATAAATGAACCTTGAAAGCATTATGCTAAATGAGAAATGAAAAAAGTGACACAAAAGGCTATATATTATAGCATTCCCTTTATATACTGCCTCGCCTATGCATGGGACATTCATCATGGCATTTAGGGTCTACTTAATAAAAAGTAATCTCATCTTGAAGTTCTTATCATAATTATATCTGCAAAGACCTTTATTCCAAATATGACTAAATAGTGAGGTTCCAGTAGACACATATTTTTGAGATCACCGCTGAACCCATTCTAGGTGGATCCCGTAATCTTTATAAACTCCATATCCTTCAATTCTTTTTGTTTCACATCTGATTCTACTATGTTGTCTAGCTAAGTGTTGTTTAGAATTAGGTCCAAAATTCAACAGAATCAGCCAACACCTGAGAGATGGTTGGAAATGCAAATGTTCTTGCCTGCCCTAACTCACTGCCATTGAGTCAGTTCTGGTTCACAGCAATCCTATCGGGCAGAGTAGAACTGCCTTTTTGAGTTTCCAAGGCTATAAACCCTTTAGGAACAGAAGGCCTCCCCTTTCTACAGCAGAGTGGCTGGTGCATTTGCCTTCCTGACTAGCTTAACACATAATCCACTGTTCCACCAGGCGCCTTGCCTGTCCTAGATCAATTGAATTACAAACTCCGAGAGGGAGACCCAGGAGTCTGGATTTAAGTAAGTTCTTCAGGTGAATCTTAAGCTAACTGAAGTTTGTAAGGCAATCATAAGCATATAATGCTATGTATGGTTCACTGATTTTAAATGAGCCAAACTAAGCATGAACTCTTGTTGGATATACAGAACAAAGAGGCATATATTTATATATATAGGCAGCATATAAAATTTAGAAAAAATCTCTGTCACCAGAAAGCTTCAAAAAGTTCCTGGAAAAGTAAAATTACAAGATAACAGAATTCTTCCACCAACATTTTGAAGTCCTTCATATATGTTTATGTGGGTGTGTATGTAAATACATATATATTTGGGATTTCTGAATAGAATAACAAATGACAGAATTGTCTTTAATGGCAAAGAACCAAAAAAAATCTATCAGCTTTGTTTGTATCAAATGTAAATTATCTGCATAAACTAACTTGACACTGCCCATTTCCTTAAGACACTATTCATCTAAATGATTATCTTTTGGGTCTTAAAAAGAACACATTTGTTAGCTGCATTAAATATGAGGGTGTGAAATTATGGTTCAGCATTTTATGCTCAAGGAAGACATAAATATGTTTTGTAACCTTTTATGAATAATTTTCACCTAAAAATCACTAAAGAGCTGCCTACGTGGACATAATTTCCAAAAGTGAATCTGTGTGCACTGAATAATGTACCAAATTCTTGTGCATTGACTAATGTACACAACTTCTTGTCAAAAAGAATCACTCCAAAGGCAAAACTAATATCCTCATTTCCCTTTGGAAAAGCTCCTCAGCAAACCTGCTTGGAGTAAGTCTGAGCACTAGTTTCATGTGGCATTATAAATGATGGTGATTGCTTAAGCTAAGCACCTAGTGAATAAAAATAATACGGCGAAGTCTTTGGGGCCCAGATAATGATTGTTTTCAACATGTCTTTGCTAAGAGGGAGGAGGTAAAAATAATAATTTTCTAAGTCTACTTTTTGTTGGCATGTTAAAATATCCTGTATTTTAAAAACGATTTCAAAAGCAAAAACATAAGGCGAATGGTTCTTATATAAATGTTAACCAATTACCACAGAGCACATCTAGTCAAACTTTTGTACAGTTCATCATTTCTATGAGATTTGAACACTAGCAGAGACCAGTCTCTGGTAATGTGACATAAATACCCTGTGTGCCCCTGAGCTTTTCCTTCAGCCACCTCTAAGTTTGACTACAGCACTATGTTTTTCTCTGAATCTAAGGGTTTCCGAGAGAAAACACTGGAGTGTGTGTTCAAGAACTGTGATCTCCCTTTTGACTCATTTAAAATTTGTTCTAGTTTCTAATATTTTCTACTTTCTTTTTGAGTAAGAATCTTGTTTTAGTATGTTATTGTTGTTAGTGTTTGTTTTGTTTTGTATGTTATTCTGTATATGAAAGCCTGCATAGGTAAGTCTATAGAGACACTAATTGGATTAATGGTCCCTTGGGGGTATGGCAGGGGACATGGGAGGGAAATGGGGAGCTAATAACAATGAGTGCAAATTAAGAAATGTTTTAAAATTGAGTGTGGTGATTATTGTACAACTCTTCTTGATCATGATTAAACTATTGAATTGCATGATATATGGATTACGTGCCAGTAAAAACTGTTTTTAAAATAAATGAAATAATTTTGTAATGAAGAAGTGAGTTGAGATGCAGGAGAGTATGTCCTCTCTAATAGAAGCTGACCTCTAGGCCATCTTACAGAAAAAGCATGAAAACCTTTCTAGTAACTTTTCCCAGCCCTAGTTGAGGACTGTAATAACAGAAAACTTCAAGAAGCTCTGTGATTACGTATTTTACAAAAAGTTTTAAAACTTTGGACTTAGAATGTTCACAGAAGTGCTCGACTCTCTCTCCTGTAAATGTTGTTGTGGGTGCCATCGAGCACCGCTCTGCGACAAAGGAGCACTATCCCACTACAATCTTCATGGGTGCAGATCGCCCATCTCCCCTCCTTCCGTTTAATGGCTAAGCAGGTAACCATTGCAACACAGTCTTTTTATATCAGGTATAGAACATTTAGTTGTTCTCTCTCTTTTTTAACATAATTGACTTCACTCGTCTACTTAAGATTTCAAGAATACTAAAGGCTCATTGAAACAAAGTGCCGAGGGAAGGAGCCCCAAGACAAGCAGGAATTCTGGCGCAGTCGTTCATCTGGTTGGATGGAGGAAGTACACTAGTTTATTGGAACACAAGTAAGTTGAAAACAATTCCTATATTTATGTAAAGGTTTTGTTGTTTGTATTTTCTAAAGCTACTCAGTAATTTAGCAAGAGACACAATGGGAAAAGATATGGTTTCTAGAGAAGATTTTTTGGACTATAGAGATTTCACCTAATTTCTAAAAATCTGATTATAGACTCTATCCAATGTTTTATTCCTTTTTTCCCTGGACAAATAAATACTGAATATTTCTTTATCTGTTTTATAAATTTTGTTTCCATTAACTTAGGAATAAGGATAACCTACCTGATACTTTATCTCATAAATCATTGTCAAATATTCTGAGCACTTATCCTCAGCAGAGGGCATAAAATAATCTCTCGTTCTAATACAGGAACAGACTCTCCACAGCAATACCAAATAATGTTATTAAAAATGTAACTAGATTCAATTATTTACAACTCTGTGGTGATCCAAGCATAGATTTGATGAAGGACGTGGAAGTCACAGCACCCTTTTTTGGTGCTTCCATGTAAATAGAGTATACAGTTAATAAAGCCAAACCAAAACAAACTCACTGCTATCAAATCAGTGCTGACTCATAGCAACCCTATACAACAAAGTGGAACGAGCCCTGTGGGTTTCATAGGTGTACATCGCCTCATCTTTCTCCTGAGGAGTGGCTGGGTAGTTCAAGCTGGTGCCCTTGTGATTAGCAGCTCAATGTATAATCCACTACACTGCCAGAGGTGCTGTATACTTACTTAGCAGGTGTGGCAGTTACATAATCTCCTGTCAATTTGAGCAAAGGGATGGATTCTAGCCTGCTAATCAGGTCACAGCTTGATGACCTAATCTGGAGGTGAGATGGTGATAAATAGCTCACTGGCTGCCCTCCCTTTCCTGCTGTTGAGACACTCACAGAGCTGGAGGAGACCTGTGGAGACCCACATCAGCACTGAGATGCTTCTACTGCCACTGGATCCACAAGACCTTCTAACCCCTGGCCTATGATCTTCCTGAATTCGGCATCATTACATAAACTGTGTTAGTGTAAAGAGGAATTTATAGACTAGTATCGGAAATGTGGGCTAATATCAGACTTATGGACTTGATCTGGACTGGGCTGGGATGTTTTCTCAATACATAATTGCTCTTTGATATAAAGTTCTTTCTTATACACATATGAGTGTCTATGAATTTGTTTTTCTAGTCAACCTGGACTAACACAGTAGGTATACCAAATATAAGTGTTCCATGACATAGTAAATTCTTTTTGAAAAAGTGAAGGTTTTAAGTACATCAGCAAATGGTAAAGAATTAAAAAGTAGTAATTTCTAAGTCTTCAAAGGAAGAAGATAGTCTGTGTGCCATCTAATAAAAATGCTAAGTTAGAAAATATGTGAACAAAAGTAAAATATCTACAAGTTTGAAATCATAGACTCGATGAATTTAGGACTCCCCACATGATATGTTAGCTATGCTAAGGTATGAGGCCAAAACTCTACTTGAAATAAAAAGGAACTTCCCCCCCCCAGAATATCGCTGCTGTTGCTGTTGGGTGCTGTCAAGTGGCTTCCAATGCACAGTGACTCCTTGTGTGACTGAACAAACTCTGGTCCTGCACCCGCCTCCCACCCCTTGCTGTGCTTCAGCTATGAAGTAACGGAACATCTCGTGACTTGGACTGGACACGTCTGAGTCCTCAGTGTGACATCTTTGCTTTCTGGCACTTGACAGAGGTCTTGTGCAGCAGCTGGAGATGTAATACGCTGCTGGATTTGTTCAGGGTCACCACTGACTCAGAACCGACTCGACGGCAGTATGCTTGGTTCTGGTTTACTTCCATGGGTCCAAGTAAGAGGAAATCCTTGACAATTCAATATTTTCTTTTTTATCGTGATGTTGTTTATTGCGAGAATTTTTATTTTCTTTATTATTGAGGTACAATCCATAGAAACGGCTGTAGTCTTTTGCCTTCAACAGTAAGTGCTTCATGCCTTCTTCATGTTCAGTAAATGTGTCATCTGCATATGATAGCTTGTAATGAGACTTCCTTCAATTCTGTATTTTTCTTCATGGAGTCCAGCTTCATATAGTTTAGCTATTAATTATTCAGTATAGAGCTGAATAAATATGGTAAATGGATACAACACTGACATGCTTTTCTGATTTTAAACCATGCAGTATTCCCTTGTTCTATTCAGAGGACTGCATTTTGGTCTATGTACAAGTTAGAATGTGCATAATTAAGTGTTCCAGAATTTACATTCTTTGTGATGTAATCTATGTTATGATCCACAGAATGAAATGCTTCTTCTGAATCTGCCTTGAATACATTGAGAATACAACCCATGTTTTCTGTAACTCTCCATTGTTGCCTGACAAAATTATTTGTTAAACAATTTTAAAGAAGAATGTGATGTTGCTTGTTTAAGAGTTTCTGCTCAAGATATTGGGTCCAAAATAATTCTTAGAATAGATGTTTATTCAAGATTAACCTTAGCACTACAAATCTTCTCTGTGATCATAGAATGAGGCTTCATGATTGATCCATCCAATTTTACAACCCTTACCTTCAAGTCAGTCAGTCACTAGATTTTTGTTGAAGTTTCTTGTATTTCCTTTTAAAAGATCATTGGATCACTTAACCAGGATTCCTTTGGACCTTATAGTTTTCTATTTGAAAGTTGCCTTGCCTCTCAATAAAAACTCTTTACTTCTCCTTTCTACCAGATTCCGCTTTTTCCCTCTCTATGTGAAGGTATTATTTTACAAATGAACTCTATTAATTTATACTCACATTGTAACTTTTCTAGCGATAACAGGTCCCCTTGCAAACGAGGGAATGGTAGTTGTTAGGACTAGGCATAGAACTATCATCTAATATCCACTGTATTAGCTACAATCTAACAATACAAATTCATCATTCAAATTCCTAGACTATCCCATGTTAATAACCACTCTCTATTGATTAGTAATACTATACTTGGATTTAATTTAATAGGGTAAATGAAGTAATAGTAAATGAGAAATATTTACAAAAAGTTAAGATTCATCCTGTGTGGTTTGATGTTGGAGATATAGCTTAAGTGTCTCCCTACCATACAGAAAGGATTATAGCTTTCTATAATATGAGTGAAATAAGCACACTAACTAAAGAAAGCTGCAGAATACAATCTTCAGTCCCGAATAACAAAGGACAACACCTGGAAGCTGTTCTCTATGAGATAACTGGGACTCATGTGGAAGAGGGGTTGTTTCTTAACAAAAGAGCAATCGCATTTTTGCAAAATTCTCTTTATTGGTTTGTGGCTCAAAGTTAAAAGTTTAGAAAACAGGGGAAACTATGTTTGAAAGATTTTAAATTTCTGGAACCCCTGGCACCAGATTTCAAGTCTTCCCACAGTTAAAGTCCTAGTAAGTGAACATTTGCAATGAATTCTTAAATGTGCATTGTGCAAAGAGACATAAAATGAACGCAAAAGCATTATTATAAATGTTCACATTAAAAATACGTTTTGGGGTTATGTTTTAGTAATAAGAATGAGAACAATTCTTGAAAGACGAGAGAAAATTACTGAGAGGTAAACTTCAGTTTCTGTTTACCATGCATCATATCTGCATAATTAAGCTCTGAATTTTCCCAGACAAAATCACAGGTTTAAGAAGTCATCACCAATAACCCTCTTTGCTGAAAAACTCTACAACATTCCCTCCACACTGCTCCTCCAGCTCCATTACGGGCAACTGCTAACAATACCTTTCCCATGAACTCGGAGAATAACATGGTCCTTGCACTAGACATGGGGACTTGATAGTGCAGCATTTAAGTGTTCAGCTGCTAACCAAAAAGTCAGCAGTTTGAATTAAGCAGTCCCTCCTACACAAGAGCCATCCACAGCCTTGGAAACCCTATAGGGCAGTTCTACTCTTGTCCTATAGAATCGGAATGACTGGATGGGAAAGGGTTGCACTAGGACCCTGTTGTTTTAGATCCTGGAAAGAAAAACAAAGGAATCTTTCACTCCACTGCCTTTCCCCTGATGCATATTTTCTCTCTGCTTCCCAGCTTTTTCTATACCTACAGTCTAATTTAAGAGAACTCAAAGGAAAGAGATCTAGATCATTTTGGTTGTATTCAGATCCATAGGCTAAAAGTTAAAACAAAGGTTAAGCAAAAACAAGTCTTAAAATGGACTTTTTTCTTGTAAAGTAAATATATTCATTCACACCACAAAACTGGTATCCCGTATCAGAAGATATTTGTTTGCTCTCATAGAAGGTATATAACAGAATTTGTGTATCAGAAATTAATCTATTTGATCTATTTTACCACTAATTAGTAACCTATAAAGTTCCTGCACACTATAATTCAAGACTGAGGTCAATCTTGAACACAATCAAGTGGGTTTACATACTAAATTATTTACATAGTATCTTATTAAAAAAACAACCCCTGATGATTTTGAGCATAAAAACCAAAACCAAACTCGCGACCATGGCGTTGATGCTGATTCATAGCAACCCGATGGGAGAGGGCAAAACTACCCCTTTGACTTCCGGAGATGGTAACTCTTTACAGAAGTAGAAAGTCCTGTCTTTCTCAAACGTAGTTAGTGGCTTTGAACAGCTGATTTTGCTGATTGCAGCCCAACTTGTAACTACTATGCCACCAGGGCTCCTTTATAGGGTAAGTAAAATTGCCATGAAAAGAATGTTCTACATCAAGATTTTCCAAAGTGAGACTATTAAAAATGTAGGTGACACATGGATATTTCTGTTAGTATGCTTATTTTGATATGTATTTGAAAAACATAACTCGTATTTTTAAAAAATTAAGATAGAGAACTTAACAAAACGATTGATTTTTTTTAATTTAAATAATTTTATTGGGGGCTTGTACAACTCTTATTTCAATCCATATATACATCCATTGCGTCAAGCACATTTGTTGCCCCCATCATTCTCAAAACATTTGTTTTCCACTTGGGCCCTTGGAATCAGCTCATTTTTTTCTCCTTCCTCCCTGCACCCCCCTCCTTCATGAACCCTTGATAATTTATAAATTATTATTACTTTATCATGTCTTACACAGCCCGACGTCTCCCTTCACTCACTTTACTGTTGTCCATCCCCCAGAGAGGTGGTTATGTGTAGATCCTTGTAATCGGTTCCCCCTTTCTACCCCACCTTCCCTCCACTCTCCAGGTATCGCCACTCTCACCACTGGACCTGAGGGGTTCATCTGTCCTGGATTCCCTGTGTTCCCAGTTCCTATCTGTACCACTCTACATCCTCTGGTCTAACCAGGTTTGTAAGGTAGAATTTGGATCATGATAGTGTGTGTGTGGGTGGGGGTGTGTGGCGTAAGCATTTAAGAACTAGAGGAAAGTTGTGTTTCATCAATGCTACACTGCACCCTGAGTGACTCGTCCCCTCACTGTGACCCCTCTGCAAAGGGTGTCCAGTTGCCTACAGATGGGCCTTGGGTCTCCACACTCCCCCTCATTCACGATGATATGATTTTTTGTTCTTTGGTGCTTGATACCTGGTCCCTTCAACCCCTTGTGATCACACAGGCTGGTGTGCTTCTTCCATGTGGGCTTTGTTGCTTCTGGGCTAGATGGCCGCTTGTTTACCTTCAAGCCTTTAAGACCCCAGACTCTATATCTCTCGAGAACTGGGCTCCATCAGCCTTCTTCATAGTTGACTTCTAAACATCTTAATTGGGGATAGTGGTTACATGGGTGTATACATTTATGAAAACTCATCAAACTGCACAATTAGGATCTATACCTTTCATTTTGTTTTAATTTTACTTCACTAAAGAATTTAAAGTTAAAAAAGGTATTAATTAAAAGAAAGCTATGGTAAGTTACAGTATATACAATGGCAAAAATCATGAGGGAATACCTGAATAATTCATGTTTGGGCAACACTAGCCTATGGAGAGGGTGAATGATGCCCATGTAGTAGAAGCCAAAAGGAAACTAAATGAGTTTTAAAATTTAGTTGTGACTCTTCCCACGAGGTTCCTCTGCTTGCTATTCTTTTTTGAGACTTTTTCTTTCCTGAGGCTATAAGGCAGTAGTAGGGATCTACTGCAATATTTTTCTTTGGAAAAATGCATTCAAAGTTAAATAAATGAAATGAATTTCTATAGATGAATTCCATATTAATAGCAAACTTAGCAATTAACACAAACACCCAGATATCTAGTTATAAAGTGCAAGTAACTTATCTTGTTAATTGGTGAAGGAGCTTTCCCTGCTGGTTATGAATAATTTTTGTAATAATTTTTTGGGAGAACATATTTTTCATCAGAAAATACAGGAGCCTAAATGTCTTAAGCATGATATATACATTTTTTAAAATCTTCATTAATTGTGTCTTTCGAAATGGTATAAGTTAAATTCTTGGTATTAATAAAAATAAAATGTTAGGGAAGAAAGTAAACACACATATACACATGTGCATACACATGGGATATCTATATGTAAGCCAAAAAAAGCTGGAAAATAACATGAAAAAACAGTCCTTCCCTACTAATATCTATTATCTACAGTAGCCTTAATTAGAAATAGTAAAAACCTACACTGAAAAAAAACAAACAAAAGAAGATGAATAAACAGCTATGTTTCCGGATGGATATAATTGATTATATACATGTAAATTCTTCTTAAATTAATACATAGCTTTTCTACATTGTCTACCTTAATCTTAACTGAATTTTTCTTATTTGATTAAATAACTCTAAAATTCATCTGAAATATTAAATATCCAAAACTATAAACCAAATATCCAAAACTATAAACCAAGCATTTATGAACTTATTTAATACCAGATACTTGAATTGAGAAATAGATGTTTTGACATGCTAAATGGCATGTATATTATAAAGAATCCCACAGAAAACAGCAAAGAAGAGCAGGATTATTTATTAGTGAATACATGGATAACCAGTTAGGAAGGTGAGTTACATTTTTATTGTTTATATACCAGCCTCATACGACAAACAAAAATAAATATATACTCCTATAACTAATACCTAACATTTGTGAAGTATTTTCTATGTTTTAAGCACCATTGCTATATGGTTAACATACACTGTCAGAGAAATATGATAGATAAGGAAATAGAGAGCTTAGTGAATTGAGAAGCCAACTTTAGGTCACATTCAACACTCTAACTTAGGAAATGCTTGCTTTTACTCATTCTACTGGGCAATTCTCCTTGAAGAAATCTTTACTACTATAGTGGGTTATGTGTCTGGTTGCTAACTGAAGGCTTGGCTGTTCTAGCCTGTCAGCTTCTCAAAGGGAAAGAGATGGAACTGTCTGCTCCAGTAAGAATTTGCTAAGAATTAGCACCAGTATGGTGGATAAATGGGGAAGAGCAACCTCACATCAGGAAAGGATACTAAACAATAATTGTAGGGAACCTAAGGGAATAAGTACTATGATGACCTTAGACCAGTGGTTCTCAACCTTCCTAATGCTGTGACCTTTTAATAGAGTTCCTCATGTTGTGGTGACCCCCCAACCATAAAATTGTTTTTTGTTGCTACCTCATCACTGGAATTTTGCTACTGTTATTGAATCAGGCAACCACTGTGAAAGGGTGGTTCAACCCCCAAACAGGTGTTGATCCACAGGTTGAGAACCGCTGCCTAAGACACTGGCCTCACAGGGAACATGGCCCTAAGGGCCACACCAGAAAGACTCAGTTTGGAAGCCCGACTGAACCAACTGGGCCCTGCCTCAAAACTACCCAAACCCTTGGACCTAGGACTGAAATGCCCTGTTGAGAGAGGAAGCAAAAAAAGATGGCCACCACAAGACTGTGGAAATGGTGGTCATTGGACCTTGGGTTGAATGCCTAGCTTAGTGGGTGTTCAATGAAAGGAGACCCAGAACCACCAGATATTTAGTACCTCAATGCTCTCCTTGTGCTAATAGGGCAGGTTTTAATCTGATAGGCAAAAATCTGTTTTTGCAAGAAATGAGACAGCTAAATTTCCCTTAGCACCAACCCCCATGTTCAATGTAAACAGAGTTCAATCAATTAAGAAATCAATCTGTACAAAGCAACAATTCATAGATTGCAGCTCACAGTTGGACTGCACTCACATAAACTCCTCATCTCAACATTAGCTTAAATTCTATATCATTGGATAAATTATTGATGTAACCTGCAAGCGCCTTGTATCCCAGGGGGATGATTGACAATATTTTTATTTTTTGTGTTCTTATTTTTCTGTCATTTATTTTTGTTTCCTTTTGTGTGTGTGTGTGTGTGTGTGTGTGTGTTTTGGTTAGGGCTCCCAGTTTAAGAAGCACAGCATTGGATGCATAAAGACATAACTAATGCAATGGTTTAGTAGGAAGTGGGGAGGGGCAAAAGGAAGGGGAACTGGGGAACAATAAACGAATGTGGGAGCGGAGAGGGAACATTAGAACTGATTGTGATGATGTATGTACAACTATTTAAAAAACTGATTTAACTATGGAACTGTATGATATGTGAGCATTACATCAAGAAAACTACTAAAAAACCAACTTTACCATAGGTGACAGAGGAAGAGTTTTGCTTAGGGGGCACTGAGTTTATTTTAACGGTGGCGGAACAATTTGGAGAGGACTATCACAACAACACAAAGTGTAATCAATGGCACTAAATTATACATGTAGAAGTTGAATTAGAGAATGCTCTGTGTATATTTTTGCCAAAATTGAAAAAAAATGACACTATTAACAATGAATACAAGGAAGAAGAAAATGTTCTCAAATTGTGGTAAAAAAGGTACAACTCTTCTTGATATGATTGAACTATTGGATTATATGACATGTGGATGAAGTGCCAATAAAACTGTTAAAAAAAACAAATAAGAATCCCCCTAAGGACATTTCTATTTTCTCCATTAGAGTAGCTATGCGTCTGAATCGACTTAATGGAAGTGGGTTTGCTTTCTGTTTATTGAAGTTAAGCACAGATGTATGTTGCTTGACATCCATAATATATTCTGTGAAACAGGATGCTGTATGATTTGGAATTATGAACACCATATCATATTTAGCACATACGCCTAAATCTGGAGCAGTAGCATTCGCTGATTTTCTTCTCTTATGTACTACACCATCATACACCTGGCAATGTAATCACTTTGTGCACAAGAGACATGAGATATACAAATTGCATGCATGAAATTGTTGTTTGCTACCTCTGGTTATGTCTCATTCTCTGGTAGAAATTTCTGCACTCTTTTATAATCTAAAAGATAAAGATGAGGATATATACTTCCTGAAGAGTTAACAGTCTCAAAAACTCACAGGGGCAGTTCTACCCTGTCCTAAAGGGTCGCTGCGTCAGCATTGACTCAATGGCCATGAATCCCCCCCACACACACAATTTATTATAACCCTGGTGTTGAAGTGGTTATGTGTTGGCCTGTAATCTGCATGATTGGCAATTCAAAATGACCAGCAGCTCCCTGGGAGAGAGACTGGGCTTTCTACTCCCATAAATAGTTATCGTCTCAGGAATCCACAGCGGGTTGCTATGAGTTTAGTAGTGAGTGTAACCTAATGGAACCATGATATGTTATATATGTTGTCATATATTGTGTAAACACTTTATGCAGCACATGACTGTACTGAAGTAAAATTTAAAACTAAAAATGTGCATATAATCACATAAAATATTTAACTTCCATATTTCCAGGGAAAAGTGCAAAAATAAGCAATACAGTGGAAAATACATGCAAAAAATAGAACAGTGGAAGAAATATGTTTGCTACTTAGTTATGGTGAAGTGAGTTACTTGGAATGACTCTCTCAGCCATGCCACTTCACCTCTTACCAAATGACTGGGTGGTTGAACTATATAAATAGGGTGTGGGAAACACCAACAGAGGAATTGCCCTGTTTTGCCATTGCACTGGGAATGTAAGAGTGAGCCATCTCAACCTAAATTGAGAAAAAGTAATGTTTTGATTTTGAGTTTTGTTCCAGATTTTTGCTCCCACTCTATGTCTGACCACTGTGCTCATGTGAAAACCATCTATGGATACAGAAGGAGTTGTTTAAATCGAACAAGGGAATGACTTTGTGGTTTGAAATTAGGGGATGTGTGTATCAGGATTGCGCCATTTCACCACACCTATTCAATCTGTATGCTAATCAAATAATCTAAAAAACTGGACTATATGAACAAGAACTCAGCACAAGGATTGGAGGTAGGCTTATTAACAACCTGTAATATGCAGATGAAACAATCTTGCTTACTGAAAGTGATTAGGACTTGAACTACTTGCTGATTCCAACTCAATGTGAAGAAAACAAAACTCCTACAACCTGACCAACAAGCAACATCATGTTAAAAGAGAGAGGATGGAAGTTGTTTAAGGATTTCATTTTACTTGGATCCACAATTAATGCTCATATAAACAACAGTCAAGAAGTAACATGATGAGATGCATAGGGCAAATCTATATAGTACAAGACTGCTTTAAAATGTTAAAAAAGCAAAGGTATCATTTTGAGGACTACGTACATCTAACCCAAGTCATGGTTTTTTGAAAAGCCTCATGCATGTAAAAGTTGGATTGTCCCTGGATAAGGACTTGATGGTTGGTAGATAGATTGTCAGTGAAAAAGAGGAAGTCCCTTGCTCAGATGGATTGACAAAGTGGCTGCAACAATGGCTGAAACAACAACTGTGATGATGGCCCTGGACCAGGCAGTGTTTCATTCTGTCATATGTAGAGTTGCCATGAGTTGGCACTATTACCACCACCAACCTTAATAGGTAAAATTAACACTCAGTCTCCAATTAAGCTACCATTCCAAGATTTTTACAGGTTCTAAGGAAAACGAATTAGAATACTGAAGCAACACTGTGTGGCTATGGGCAAATTCCTTAACTTTCTAAGCAAAACTGGCCTCCTTTGGAAGCTGATGAATAATACTGTCTGCTCCCTCTCCTTTTCAAGGTTCTGCAGTGAAAGCAACATTTGCAAAAATGCTTTGCACATTACAATACTATACAGATTAGGGAAGTAGAATTATGCTCCTTTATACGCATCAACTTTGAAGTGTTTTTAAATCATTTTATGGGGGGCTCTTACAGCTCTTGTAACATACAGCAATTGTGTCAAGCATATTTGTACATATGTTGCCATCCTCATTTCCAAAACATTTTCTTTCTAACTTGAGCCCTTGGTATAGCTCCTCTTTTCCCCCCTCCCTCCCTTACCCTCATAAATCCATGATCAACTATATCTTGTTATTATTACTTTGTATCTTACACTGTCCGTTGTCTCCCTTCACCCACCTTTCTGTTATTCATCCCCTTTGGGAGGGAGGGGGGCTATATAGCCAACCTTGTGATGGGTTCCCCATTTCTTCCCCTTCCACCTCCCCAACCACTCCTTAACCCTCATGATATCGCTACTCCCACTAGTGTTCTTGAGGGGTTTATCTGTTGAATTCCATGTGCTGGGAGCTCTTATCTGTGCCAATGTGTGTTCTCCAGTCTCGTCAGATTTGTAAGGTAGAACTGGATCATGGTAGTGGAGGGGAGGTAGTATTCAGGAACTGGAGGAATGATATGTGTTTTGTTGGTGCTATACTGTACCTTGGTTGGGGATGTCCATTGTCTACAGATGGGCTTTGGTTCTCTGCTCCAACCCCCCTTGTTCGCATTGATATAATTGTTTTGGATCAAATTAAGAGTTTTTCAAAAATCAATTGAGATACTAAAGTGATATTGAAAAAAACAGAAACTGTTCAAGAAAATTGTGGCATTGCATACCATCAGAACTGGATTCCTACGCTGGTTCTGACATTCCTATTAGTCACTGGGACAATTTCTTTGTAAGAATAAAGAGAATTATGGAAATACCCATTTCCGATAGCTACAGTAAGGGTCAAATGAAGTAATCTCCAGTATTCCTCAACTCTGAGTTGGTGACTTTTTAATAACAAACACTTGGAAATATTTCTTTCCTTCTATAAACTACTCTTTGATAACTATCTGCACCCCAGTATCTATGCCATGAGTCAGAATCAATGCAATGACAATGAGTGCCCCCCCCCATTCTTTTTACAAACAAAACCTACACTTCCAACTTTCCCCTTGATACTGGATATGGCTATGTAACTGAATCTAGCCAATGGGATGGGAAGGAAGTGATGTGTGCAACATCAAATTCATGTTTTGGTTTCATTAACCCTTCAGCTAAGGGTTTTACTCTTCTTCTACTTTACTTTTTTCTGTTTGCCAGAATGGGAATGGATAGTGCAATCAATCTCTGGCCATTACAGATGAGGACCACTTCCCAGGTTTGGGAAAATGAGATAGAAGGAACATGAAAGCTTGGATATTCTGATGGGACAAGGCTTCTTCTCAACATGAACCAATGGCCTAGCTTTGGACATATATATGGCAAAGTGATAAAATTCCACCTTTACGACTCATTGTAATTTGGAATTTCTTTGTTATAACAATGTAGGCTATGCCTTAATTCATACACCTGGCTATATCCATACTAAAAATTGAAAAAGAAAGAGCTAGCTATCTCTAATATGACTAACTGGGTACAAATGAAATAATATGATCAAAGGATCTATACAATAACTGAAGAGGAGAAATAATGGTAGATACAAGAATAGAAATTACTTTTAGGCTAAGTACTAACAGATCACACTTATTATATTGTAAACAAGAAAATAAATTAGTTTAGTTTAAATTGGATAGGGATAATATAAAAATAAATTATATGTCTGTATGAGTATAAAATATTAGAATCACTATATTCTCCAAAAGAGGCAAATAATTTCCTGTGAAATAATATGGAGCCCTGATGTTGTACTGGTTACTTGTTGGGCTGTCATACACATGGTTGGCAGTTCAAAACCACCAGCAGCTCCCCAGTACAAAGGCTGAGTTTTCTACTCGCATAAAGAGTAGAAAATAAAGTCTCAGAAACCCACAGGGGGTCACAATGAATCGGCATTGACTCCATGGCAGTGAATTTGAGTTTTGAGGGGGTGGGTTTGAGTATGCTATAATACAGAATGAACAAAGTATCACAGAAATGTATCTCTTTTTTTGAAATCCTACAGCATACTTTAAAAGATCTTTACCCCAACTGTCACTATATAAAGAAGACTAGGTGATAAATTAGAATAAAATAAGCAATAATATAGGATGCAATAAAGAATTTTAAGGTAGATCTCTGGGCAAAATTAGAGTAAGACTGATGAACAATACACTAAATAATTTCAAAATATGCTTTTTAAAGCAAAAATTTCTACTTATTAACCTAAACTATTTTCAAATATAAATTACAGCAACATGAAATACTTTAAAATACTTTTTAAAATTCAATGTTATCGATGTATTTCATCTCTCTCTATTTAGTGATATTTGGCCTTATGAGTGTTAAAAGGCACCTTAAATCTCCCTGTTACTTATTTACAAGTGTGTTTCATGGTTTCTTAGTAACTGTACTTCTACTGTGAAAGCTTCTTCAGTTAACTATCTCATTGGGTGCTGCCGTAATTATGCAGTGTTACTATAACAAAAATATCACAAGTTGATGGTTTTACCAAAACAAATTTCTTTTCTTATGTTTTCGGAGGCTAGAAGTCTGGAATTAGAATGCTAGCTCTAGGGTAGTGGGCAATACCCAGTGTGGTGCTGCAACGATGCAGAGGGACTTCACAGACTACTGCACTTTTTCCTGCCTTATGGGCTATCGCACTAATGTTTATAATTGCCAGGAAGGCACTGAGTAGTTCTTTCTTTCTAGAAAGGGAGCAGCAGTCCAGATAAGTTTGGGCACCTAGGCTCTAGAGCAGAGGCTGACAAACTGCGGCTCTGGATCCACATACGGCTCTTTCGGTACGTACGTGTGCCTCTGAAGTAAAAATGGAAATGTTACACGATGTTCAGATGATAGTGATTTCATTTGTTTGTAAAATATATTTATGGCTCTTGAATAATTTTAAATTGTTGTGAGGGACAGGATTGGCTCTTCTGTCTCAAAAGTTTGACAACCTTGGTCGAAGGCCTTTTCTCTGTGAGCTCTGAAGGAAGCTCTTCTCTGAGCTGCTTCTCCTGAGCATTTTCACAAGCTTGGTATTTCTCTTTCCCCATCTTTCCTTCTTTGCATTTCTCGTTTAGTCTCTTTTAAGTCTCAGTAAAGATTGACTTTAGATACACCCTCTCAAACAAAGTCACTGCCATCGAGTCAAAGTCAGTGTCGCCTCATAGTGACCTGCTGGGGGTTCCCGAGACTGTTACTATTTGTGGAAGTAGAAAGCCCAGTCACTCTCCCATGGAGCTGCTGGGTTTCAAATTGTAGACAATGAAGACTGCAGCCCAATGTGTAATTACTACACAACCAGGACTCCGCTAGATACACCCTACACAATCCTATTTAACATAACCCATCCTGATATAAGATTATAACCACATACATAGAAGGTAGGATTTACAATGCAGATTCTGTGGGGGCACAATTCAGTATAGCATTCCACCCTTTGGATTTCCCAAATTCATGCCCTTAGCACATGCAAAACTCATTCACTCCAATATATAAGCCCTAAAGTTTCAAATCAAATCCAAGTCCAAAATCTTATCTTTGGAAACAACCCAAACCAAATAAGGGTGAGAATTTAGGCATATTCCATCCTCAGGAAAAATTCCTTTTCACTTGTGAACCTGTGAAACCTAGAACACAAGTTAGCTCTTTTGAAAATACAAATGTGAAACAGGCATCAGGCACATGATTCTATAACAAAAGGGAGAAAAAAGAAGAAGAAGGGTGAACAGGCACTAAGCAAGTCCAAAATTCAGAGAATAATTTGTGTTTTTTCTAAAGCTTTGAAAATAATCTTTTGTTTGCTGAGACAGTCTGGGCAATGGTCTCATCCTTCAGAATGGTATTGGCTTTGCCCTCTGGTATCCAGATGACAAGCCCAGGGCTTCAGATGCACTTTCAATGCCTACTGAAATCACAACTCATTTCCCTCAGCTTTGGGGCATCCATTCTCCTTCTACATCTGAGTGGTGACTTCATCCTCTTGGCCCCGACATGCCCCCTTCTTCTGCCTCTTTGGCATGACAGCCCCATTCTCTTAGTGTTGGCTGGTCACTGCCTCCCTCCTAGCATACATTATCTGCAGTCCCACAGCCTGGAAGCAAGCTGGTGAAGATCCCACTCTTTGAAACATCAAGTCTCACCTTTGAGAGCTAAGAGATGCTGCCTGTCCTTTGAAACTGAGAAGGCCCTGCTGCCTATGCTCTTTCCAAGAGTTGTGCTGAACAATGAGCTTCCTCAGGGATGACCTTTTTCTCTTCTTGGAAGGATTAGGTGTAGCTCTTTGGTCCATCCTCTTTCTGTCACTAGAATTCCAAGAGGTAGACAGTGTCTTCCCCTTTTGTTCTTTCTTTGACCTCTATGGTCTGAGCTGAGGAATTTCCTGCTGTGGTAGCTGGTTAGAGCCTTATGTCACAAGTTTAATCTCTTTAACAAAAAACTGTGTAACCACATTATTGGCGAACATTTCTTGAGATGAGCCTTGCAGCTGTATAACCAAATTTTCCAAATATTTAAGTTCTGCTTTTATTTTGCACAATAAATTTTTTCCCCATAATTTAAAAATTTTAAATATTACATTGTACTATGGAAGGAAAGTTTGGGACTGCCCTATTCACTGGTGAGATACTGCTTTAAATACATAGTAGCACACATCTTTTACATTTTGCGTTAGTATTTTATTGGTAGAATTTACAATTTTATAATTGGTAGAAACAACTTGGCCATTCTAAATTTCTAGAAGGAAAGTTTATTTTTGCTACAATTTTTTGTTTTAGAGACACTTTCTCCCCAACAGTTTTATTGGCATATTAATTCACATATCATACAATTCAATTTTTAATCACATCAAGAAGAGCTGTACAATCATCATCACAATCAGTTTTAGAACAGTTTCTTCAATCTTGTGCTCATTGTTATTGGCTCCGCATTTCCCCAGCCATTATGCCAAGGGATTATTAATCCACTTAGTATCTTTCATTTTTAATCCATCTCTCTCCTCTCACATTTTACTATGTGCATCAAGGAGAAATCACTTGATCCCTTTAAGATCTTACTCAGAAATGCCATCAGTCAGATATATAAGTTCATCAGTAATCATTTCTACCTTCCACCAAACATTTGAACATAATTCAGAGTAGTGTCTTGCTGCTGAAAAGGTAGCATCAGCCTTTCCCCATTGTCCAATTACACAATCATAATTTTCTTTTAAAGCCTCATCAAAATCACATTTAATGCCCACATTTCCAGCAACATTCTATTATTGGCTCCATATGTATTTTCTAAGATGATAGAAACTTTCTTTATAGTTTTTTTCCTTATTACTTTTTACTGACCCCTCACCAGAATTGCCTATGAGGCCTGCAATTCTACCAATCATTTCTTCAAGGTAATCTTGGTGTCATGGGTTGAATTGTGTAACCTGCAAAATATGAATCAACTTGACTGGGCCATGATTCTCAGTGCTTCACCTGTTATGAATGATGAGGTTTGGCAGTTATATAAGGACATCATTTTTCTCCAGAATGTGATCTTCTGTAATCCAGCAATAAGTTCTAAGGGGATTTGGGTGGTATGTAACTCCTTTACCTAGGTGACAGCTCTGAACATATGAAAGGGGAGTTTCATTTCAGTATGATGTGCATATCATTTTATCTTGCAAGTAATACAATGAGTGAGAGAGAACTAAGCAGGGAAACAAGAACCTCAGCACCATAGAGAGAGGAGTGAGGAACAGGAGTGCATCCTTCAGACCCAATGTCCCTATCCGTATAACTTGTAGTCTCAAGGAGAAATTGGACACCAAAATATGTCCAAAGTATATGAGTCAAGAGATGATGAAAAGAGAACTTTCCCCAGGACCACCAGAGAAAAAGTCTTCCCCTAGAGTGGGTACCCTCAATTTACCCTCGTAGCTTCCTACTGTATGATAGAATAAATTCAATTTCTCACAGTGTCAGAGGCTAGGAGTCTGAATTCAGGGCCTTACTAGGGGAAGGCTCTTTCTGGTGGACCTGGAGGAAACGCTCTTTTGATCTTCTGGGGAATCTTCACCTGGTTGGTATCTCTCTTTCCACTCACTTACTTTGGTGTTTAACCTCATCACACGGCTTCTTTTGCTTGTCTGCTTAACCCCTTTAATATCTCAAAATAGATGGTCTCAAGATACACCCTACAAAAATCGTGCCTCATTAACCTAGCAAGACAAACCATTCCCAAATGTGATTATAGCCACAAGTAGAGAAATAGGATTTACAACATGTTTTGAGTGGGACACAATGTAATCCATAACAGACGGGTTACAATATGTTGAGAAGAGAATAAGTAAATTGTTTAGTAAGTTTAAGAACAAGTTCTATGATGCTTACCTTCCCGACATAACCACTGAAGACAAAGCGGGTAAATAAGCAAATGTGGTGAAGAAAGCTGATGGTGCC